>NW_022436972.1:18495403-18496882 GCF_009761245.1 Sapajus apella | reverse complement strand
AAAAAAAAAAAAAAAAAAAAAAAAAAAAAAAAAAAAAAAACATAAATAAATAAATAAAAATAAAAAAAAGTCAGGAGACAACAGATGCTGGAGAGGATGTGGAGAAATAGCAATGCTTTTACACTGCTGATGGGAGTGTAAATTAGTTCAACCACTGTAAAAGACAGTCTGGCAATTCTTCAGGGATCTAGAACTAGAAATACCATTTGATCCCACAATCCCATTACTGGGTATATAACCAAAGGATTATAAATCATTCTGTTATAAAGACACATGTGCATGTATGTTCATTGCAGCACTGTTCACAATAGCAAAGACCTGGAACCAACCCAAATGCCCATCAGTGATAGACTGAATAAGGAAAAATGTGACATATATACGCCATGGAATACTATGCATCTATAAAAAAGGATCATCTCATGTCCTTTGCAGAGACATGGATGAAGTTGGGAACCATCATTCTCAGCAAAGTAACACAAGAACAGAAAACCAAACATTGATGTTCTCACTCATAATTGGGAACTGAACAATGAGAACACATGGACGCACAGAGGGGAAAAATCACACACCAGGGTCTGCTGGAGAGGGGCTAGAAAAGGGACAGCATTAGAAGAAATACCTAACTTGGATGACAGGGTGATGGATGGATGCAGCCAACCACCATGGCATGTGTATACCTATGTAACAAACCTGAACGTTCTGAACATGTACCCCAGAACTTAAATTAAAAAAAAAAATTCCTAGATTATATGCATTCTGTGCTGTAGTCTAACAATAAGGTAAAATAGAGAAACATAAGGGAAAATATATTTACTATTCATTAAGTGGAAATGGATCATCACAGAGATCTTTATCTTCATCACCCACAAGGAGTGGGCTGAAGAGGTGGAAGAAGTGAAAGCGTTATTCTTGCTGTCTCTGAAATGGCAGAGGTAGAAGAAAATGTGTAATTCAAACCCATGTTCCGAGTTTGGAGGATCCAAGATGGCCGTTTAGGAACAACTCAGGATTGCAGCTCCCAGTGAAAGCGCAGAGGGTGAGTGGACACTGCATTTTTATTGCCCACAGACTAGGAAATTCCCAGGCAGAGGAGCTCCACAGGTCACCAGCGCGGCTGTTTCGGACAGCGCAGCTGTGCCAGCCAGCGCTGCTGCTTTGCCCCACGCTGCTGCTTTGTCGGCGCCCCAGAGCAGCAGTTCTCCATACAAAATACACCAGTCTGAGTACCCTTTTGGCTGGCCATTGGAGCCATGGGAAGTCACCCATTCATCTGTTTAAAAAGGGGACTGAGCAGAGAACCAGGACAGTAGATTCCAGGGCAAAAAAAAAAAAAAAAAAAACCCACAAACCTCAGTGCCGCTGTTTAAGCCAGCGCAGTGAGTGGCCACAGGGGAAAACAAGCAGACCCCAGCGCCTCTTCAACAGGCGACTGGAACACCAACTTAAAAAAGGCTCTGAGGCAGGGAGCCAGGCGATCAG
>NW_022436972.1:18486238-18495393 GCF_009761245.1 Sapajus apella | reverse complement strand
GCAGGTGAACCCCAGGCAAGCAGGGCCTGGAGTGAACCTCAGCAGACCTACAGCAGAGGGGCCAGACTGTCAGAAGGAAAACCAAGAAACAGAAATAACCTCATCATCAACAAACAGAACGTCAATCTGAAAGATTTGAGACCCAATCTGAAAGCCAGTAACTACAAAGTCGACAGGTGGATAAATCCTTAAGGATGGGAAGAAACCGGCGCAAAAAGGATGAAAACACCCGAAACCAGAACACCTCTCCTCCTAAAAGGGATCACAACTCCTCGCCAGCAAGGGAACAAGGTTGGAGGGAGAATGAGTGTGATGAAATGACAGAATCAGAATTCAGAAGATGGGTAGTAAGAAACTTCTGTGAACTTAAAGAACATGTTCTAACCAAATGCAAAGAAACTAAGAACCTTGAAAAAAGATTTGACGAAATGCTAACAAGAATGGACAAAATAGAAAGGAATATAAGTGAATTGATGGAGCTGAAAACTGCAACACGAGAACTTCGTGAAGCATGCACAAGTTTCAACAGCCGAATTGACCAAGCAGAAGAAAGGATATCAGAGGTCGAAGATCAACTCAATGAAATAAAACGGGAAGGCAAGACTGGAGAAAAAAGGGTAAAAAGGAACGAACAAAGTCTCCAAGAAATGTGGGACTATGTGAAAAGACCTAATCTACGTTTGATAGGCGTACCCGAATGCGACGAAGAGAATGAATCCAAGCTGGAAAATACTCTGCAGGATATTATCCAGGAAAACTTCCCCAACCTAGCAAGGCAGGCAAACATTCAAGTCCAGGAAATACAGAGAACACCACAAAGATATTCGTCAAGAAGAGCAACCCCAAGGCACATAATCGTCAGATTCACCAGGGTCGAAATGAAGGAGAAAATACTAAGGGCAGCCAGAGAGAAAGGTCGGGTTACCCACAAAGGGAAGCCCATCAGACTCACAGCAGATCTCTCAGCAGAAACCCTACAAGCCAGAAGAGAATGGGGGCCAATATTCAACATCCTTAAAGAAAAGAACTTTCAACCCAGAATCTCCTATCCAGCCAAACTAAGCTTCATAAGTGAAGGAAAAATAAAATCCTTTGGGAACATGCAAGTACTCAGAGATTTCGTCACCACCAGGCCAGCTCTACAAGAGCTCCTGAAAGAGGCTCTACACATATAAAGGAACAACAAGTACCAGCTCAACTAAAGGGCAAAACAGCCAGCTAGCACCAAAATGGCAGTATCAAATTCACACATAACAATATTAACCCTAAATGTAAATGGACTAAATGCCCCAATCAAAAGACACAGACTGGCAAATTGGATAAAAAGCCAAAACCCATCGGTGTGCTGTATCCAGGAAACCCATCTCACATGCAAGGATACACAAAGGCTCAAAATAAAGGGATGGAGGAAGATTTACCAAGCAAATGGAGAGCAAAAAAAAGCAGGAGTTGCAATTCTCATCTCTGATAAATTAGACTTTAAAGCAACAAAGATCATAAGAGACAAAGAGGGACATTACATAATGGTAAAAGGATCAATGCAACAAGAAGAGCTAACGATCCTAAATATATACGCACCCAATACAGGAGCACCCAGATACATAAGGCAAGTTCTTAATGACTTACAAAGAGACTTAGACTCCCACACAATAATAGTGGGAGACTTTAACACCCCATTGTCAACATTAGACAGATCAACCAGACAGAAAATTAACAAGGATATCCAGGACTTGAACTCAGACCTGGACCAAGCAAACCTAATAGACATTTGCAGAACTCTCCACCCCAAATCCACAGAATATACATTCTTCTCAGCACTACATCACACCTACTCTAAAATTGACCACATAATTGGGAGTAAATCACTCCTCAGCAAATGCAAAAGAATGGAAATCATAACAGTCTCTCAGACCACAGTGCAATCAAGTTAGAACTCAGAATTCAAAAACTAACCCAGAACCGAGCAGCTTCATGGAAACTGAACAACTTGCTCTTGAATGTTGACTGGATAAACAATGAAATGAAGACAGAAATAAAGATGTTCTTCGAAACCAACGAGAATGAAGACACAACATACCAGAATCTCTGGGACACATTTAAAGCAGTCTCTAGAGGAAAATATATAGCAATAAGTGCCCACATGAGAAGGAAGGAGAGATCAAAAATTGACACCTTATCGTCAAAACTGAAAGAGATAGAGGAGCAAGATCAAAAAACCTCAAAGTCTAGCAGAAGACAAGAAATAGCTAAGATCAGAGCAGAACTGAAGGAGATAGAGACACAAAAAACCCTTCAAAAAATCAATAAATCCAGGAGCTGGTTTTTTGAAAAGTTCAACAAAATAGACCAATAGCCAGATTAATAAAGAAAAGAGAGAATAACCAAATTGATGCAAAAAAAAAATGATAAAGGGGGTATCACCACAGATTCCACAGAAATTCAAACCATCATCAGAGATTATTACAAACAACTCTATGCACATAATCTAATAAACCTGGAAGAAATGGATAAATTCCTGGACACTTGCCTCCTCCCAAGCCTAAACCAGGAGGAAGCCAAAACCCTAAACAGACCCATAACAAGGTCTGAAGTTGAGGCAGCAATTAAGAGCTTACCACCCAAAAAAAGCCCAGGTCCAGGCGGGTTCACAGCTGAATTCTACCAGACATACAAAGAGGAGCTGTTACCATTCCTTCTGAAAATATTCCAAACAACACAAAAAGAGGGAATTCTCCCCAAATCATTTTATGAAACCAACATCATCCTGATTCCAAAACCCAGCAGGGACTCAACAAGAAAAGAAAACTTCAGGCCAATATCCATGATGAACATAGATGCAAAAATCTTCAATAAAATACTGACAAGCCGATTGCAACAGCACATCAAAAAGCTTATCCACCATGATCAAGTAGGCTTCATCCCGGGGATGCAAGGCTGGTTCAATATATGCAAGTCCATAAACATAATTCACCACGTAAACAGAACCAAAGACAAAAACCACATGATTATCTCAACTGATGCAGAGAAGGCCTTTGACAAAATTCAACAGCCCTTTATGCTAAAAACCCTCAATAAGCTAGGTATCGATGGAACGTATCTCAAAATAATAAAAGCTATTTATGACAAACCAACAGCCAATATCATACTGAATGGGCAAAAACTGGAAGCATTCCCCTTCAAATGTGGCACTAGACAAGGATGCCCTCTCTCTCCACTGCTATTCAATATAGTACTAGAAGTTCTAGCCAGAGCAATCAGGCAAGAAAAAGAAATAAAGGGCATTCAAATAGGAAAGGAGGAAGTCAAATTGTCTCTATTTGCAGACGACCTGATTATACATCTAGAAGACCCCATCATCTCAGCCCCAAATCTCCTGAAACTGATAAGCAAGTTCAGCAAAGTCTCAGGATACAAAATCAATGTGCAAAAATTACATGCATTCCTATACACCAATAACAGACTTAAACAGAGCCAAATCAAGAATAAACTTCCATTCGCAATTGCCACAAAGAGAATAAAATACCTAGGAATACAACTAACAAGGAACGTAAAGGACCTCTTCAAGGAGAACTACAAGCCACTGCTCAATGAAATAAGAGAGGACACAAACAGATGGAGAAACATTCCATGTTCATGGTTAGGAAGAATCAATATCGCGAAAATGGCCATACTGCCCAAAGTAATTTACAGATTCAATGCTATCCCCATCAAGCTACCAATGACCTTCTTCAAAGAACTGGAAAAAAACACCTTAAAATTCATATGTAACCAAAAGAGAGCCCGCATAGCCAAGTCAATTCTAAGCAAAAAGAACAAAGCGGGAGGCATCACACTACCGGACTTCAAACTATACTACAAGGCTACAGTAATCAAAACAGCATAGTACTGGTACCAAAACAGAGATATAGACCAATGGAACACAACAGAGGCCTCGGAGGCAACACAACATATCTACCACCATCCGATCTTTGACAAACCTGACAAAAACAAGCAATGGGGAAAGGAGTCCCTGTTTAATAAAAGGTGTTGGGAAAACCGGCTAGCCATGTGCAGAAAGCTGAAACTGGACCCCTTCCTGACACCTTACACTAAAATTAACTCCATATGGATTAAAGTCTTAAACATAAGACCTAACACTATAAAAACCCTAGAAGAAAACATAGGCAAGGCCTATTTTACTTATCTAATATAAATGTTCAAGAATCATTCTTACTTCCACCTTCCCTTCAAACAAGATAATAACATTAGTGTTCTCACAACTCCCTCCAATTTCATTCTCATCTCCCACTTACTGATCGCCAGAAATAGTCTCATCATCTGTAGGGATGGATGTGAAGGTAGAGACAGCGGCCCATCCTAATTCACTATCTTATCAGGAACAAAATGTTCTTTTATATAATGTAAACACAATACATTATCTTGTAATCATTTATTTGCAGAAAATTTCCTCCTCTGATGAAATAAAGCAAGAGTTACACAAAGCACCAGACACATAACAGATGCTACTGTCATTTAAATGTGTCCCCCAAATTTCATGTGTTGGAAGCTTAACTATGAATGTGGCAGTATTGAAAGGTGGGGTTTTTGAAAAGTGATTGGATCATGGAGTACTCTGCTCTCATGAATGGATTAACAGGTTATCACAGGAGTGGAACTGTTGGATTCCCAGGATAAAACTTGAGTGGCTGGCCGGGTGCGGTGGCTCACACCTGTAATCCCAGCACTTTGGGAGGCCAAGGCGGGTGGATCACGAGGTCAAGAGATCGAGACCATCCTGGTCAACATGGTGAAACCCCGTCTCTACTAAAAATACAAAAATTCAGCTGGGCATGGTGGCATGTGCCTGTAATCCCAGCTACTCAGGAGGCTGAGGCAGGAGAATTGCCTGAACCTAGGAGGTGGAGGTTGCGGTAAGCCGAGATTGCGCCATTGCACTCCAGCCTGGGTAACAAGAGTGAAACTCCGTCTCAAAAAAAAAAAAAAAAAACTTGAGTGGCCAAGATGTATTTTCCATTTTTATAGATTGAATTTAATTTTCTAAAATTTTGTTTAAATTTTTAACATTTTTAGTCATGAGCAATATTTGTGGTTTCCTTTTCTTGCAATTTTTTTCAGGTTTTGGTATCAGGATAATGCTAGCCTCTATAATAATCTCAAAGAATGTAACTCTAAAAACCACATTAGGCTTTAAGCACCTTGTTAAGTAATGTGAGGTCTACCTGCCCAGTGCCTGTCACATGAGATGTTGTTCTAATTGAAATTATTTGTTGTCTGAGAGCCAGGATTGGAGATGCCTCCCAATAATTTCCTTTAAACCACCACTGTCATTTTATGCCCGAGTCATCCCTACTTTAAAAGCCTTAGGAGTGTGTTCAAATAATGGATTTCAGATGACACTGAACAAGAACATTGACTATAAGACAATGAAAACTTAGAAGCAAAAACTGATGCTTCCTGCAGTTTTGAGTGAACTTAGGCAAGTTGGATAACTTCTTTATGTCACTTTTCTCATTTATAAAATGAAACTTTAGGCAAAATATCTCACTGTCCACCTGCACTGAAACTTCAAACTGATTTAAAAAAAAAAATCATACATGAAATTGTGAAAAACTCCTATGGAGATAGCTACCTGCATTAGTGAGTGTGAGTAGACAGAGTGGATAATAGATAAACCAGTGTTTGTCCTGAAAATAAATAGTTGGTTGGTAAATAATTGTCTATAATCTGTAGCTTAGAAACGTGTTAATTTCAACTAGGAATCCTGAGTATCATGAGAAAGCAGATTTTTAGAAAAACTATATAATCAGAAAGCAAAACAAAACTTTCAAGAAAATTCTGGCCTGAGCAAATTACCTTAGAAACAGATAACTTACTATAAGAAAATTATTTCATGGAAATTTGGAGTCTTTTTTCTTTTTTTTTTGAGATGCAGTCTTGCTCTGTTACCCAGGTTGAAGTACAGTGGCACAATCTGGGCTCACTGTAACCTCCACCTCCCTGGTTCAAGCCATTCTTCTGCCTTAGCCTCCCAAGTAGCTGGGACTACAGGTGCACACTACCCCACCCAGCTAATTCTATTTTATTTTTAGTAGAAACGGGGTTTCAACATGTTGGCCAGGCTGGTCTTAAACTCCTGACCTCAGGTGATCCACCTGCCTTGGCCTCCCAAAGTGCTGGGATTACAGAGTCATATTTAAACCAGGGTTTGGTGACTAGAAGTATGAAAGTTTCAATTGGGCACAAAATAGCCCCAAATAACCCCTCTTCATTTTATTTATTTCAAGTACTCTTCATATATAGCTTAACTTATTCATGTAATAAATACATATGTGCATCTGTTTACATGTAAGTGAGAGTATGGATATGAGTATGCATGTGTGTACATGTGTTTACATGTGTGTGCTCACACATGTGTTGAACACTGGTGCTAGGCCCTGGATACAGTGGTTAACAAAAAGAAAATTGTCTCTGCCTTCATAGGTTAGTTTCCAGTGGGAGTTACAAGCAAGAGAGTGACACTAGATTTTGAGATTTTTTGAAGGCCAGGTCTGACTGTATCAGATTATCTATGTCTAGACAGTGCATCATAAATCTTAAGTGTGTAATTAATGTCTGCTAATTTTTCAAACTGAAAATGTCAGTTTTAGCTTGAAATCACTCTCAGAACTGTGATTTGTTCCAAGATGAATTGTTCGACATGAACATATATATGTCTATTTTAGCAGATAGATACACACACATATATATAGCTTAAGCATCATCATTCTTAGGTATAGTCAGCAGAATCTACTCCAGCAAGTTTAATCAGAAAGGCATTTATTAGACAGTGCTAGGTGATATACAGCAACTCCAGGAGGGCCAAGAGCCAAAATAGATGTTCTATAGCCAGAAACAGCTGCAAACAGAAACATCTATTCACCCTGAGACTGTTCTAGGAAAACCCTCTTTTCTGCTGTGACTCAACTCTTTCCCCAGGTTTCCCATCAGAGCTTGCCCCAGAAAAACTAAATGCTTCTACTACCATGCCACACATTTCTCACTTCCTTCTTCCAATTCTCATGTGTGTATAAAACCTGAGCCATACATGGAGCCCTCACTGCAAGAAAGTTTGAAAAATGTAGCTATTAACTTTCCAGCCTCCCCAGTGCTGAAAGGCACACTGGAAAGGGGACTGGAATGAGTCATGTGCAAGCCAATTCATTATAAAATTGCTCCAGTTTACACTAAGATTTTTGTCGTCACTATCTAACTGGACTGTGTTCCTGGGGAGAACCATAAATAAAAGGATAGAAGAGGGTTTCAATGCCTACCATGTGTCAAAGTGGGATGGACAATCCCCTTCCCTAAATTCTACTCCCCATACTGGAGGTGCAAGGACAAGAAGTGTCTCTACGCATCCTGGAAACCTTAAGCTTCGGAACTGAACTAAGCTACAGTGTCTCAGAAATAATGCCTGACCCACTTCACAGAGTTCTTCAGAAGATAATGCATGTGCGTATTCGTAATTGTCACACTGATAAACGCGTCATCTGCTCCTCCATATGTATTTCTGTGAGCCTGCTCTAAAAAGAACCTCTTTCCTGCCATGACTCAACTCTTTCCCCACATTTCCCACCACAACTTGCCCCAGAAAGACTAAATCCTTCTACTACCATGCCACGCATTGCTTATTTCCTTCTTCCAGATCTCATGTGTGCAGAAAACCTGTTCTACCTGTGGCTATACATCGGCCTCATCACAGTCTCTTCTCTTTACCTCACCTGCCTCAATCTTATCAGTCATCAACATCTGTTTATTCGACTTCAAAAACTGCTCTCAAATCTAGGCTCTCCGTTGTCACTTAAGTTGGTTCGGTCAAGTTGTTACAGGTTTTCTAATTGATTATTTTGCCTCTAGTCTGCAACTTTCCACCTCTCTACCCCAAAAAGCAAATCAGAGTATGCTAACTCTCTTGCTTCATCATTTTCATTGTTATTTGCATTAAAATTCATACTGTGAAAATAACACTATCCGAATAAAGATAGACCCGAATCAGCAGACCTGAAACATTTCTCTACTTCCCAGACATGAGTGAATGCATGCAACAGAGACCTATGACTGCTTATGGGCCAACTTGGGAAGTTCCACAAGGTGCCAGTTCAAAACTAAATGATGTTCCAATGATCATTTATAGAAATGGATCAATATTAAAACTGGAATGTGTTCTTTGTCAAAGATGTTTTAAATCTCCTCCACGTGATTTCTCTGTGTGTTCCTCATTTCATTAGTCATGAATTACACAACTCTTTTTCCTATTTTTCTGCTTCAATACTTCATCTTCATTCCTGTGATTTTGAAAAAAAAAAAAGAGTGGATATTGGATGTTTTATTTTTATATTGCACCAAATGATACATCTCAGCCACATTCTTCCTGTCATCCAAATTACCCCATGCTTTCTTTACTTTCAAAGAAACACTGTCTATGTCTACTACCTAATTTAGCATCTCCTTTTTCAGGTTCTCATCTCATTTACCTCAAAATACTTATTTCTCTGACAAATAAGAAGCTGAACAAACTACCTCTAATAAAGCAAACCATGTGATACCTTTTGAAGTTAATTGTAGACTACTATTTTATTCCTTTCACACTCATGTATCTTCTAAACAAAAAGAACACAATATGCTAAATAATTTATTTGGGAACAGAGATCGGCATTCTAACATAACACTTCTAATGCCTATTTTAAAGAAACACCTCATTCACAGAAATCACAGATCACCAGAAACTGCCTATTAGACTGTGAAGTATGAAAGGTGCTTAATCAAAAAGAAAAAGCTCTTTTTAAGGTTAGAGAGGCATATTTAACGTTTCCAATTTTTTGACATAGAGATTTTGTATTATTTTATGTGGGCTAAAAATTGCATATGGAATTGTGTATTGGGTTAGAAATTGCATATATATATATACACAATATGTATTATATGCATGCTATATAACATTTACATATATTTATATAATATACATTTTATATACACATACACAATTTCCTAACCCAAATACAAAATCTTGATAAAGAATATACATATTCTATATTTTATAGATACATCCACATTATACACACACACACACACACACACACACACACACACACACACACACATATATATATATATAT
>NW_022436972.1:18384458-18486138 GCF_009761245.1 Sapajus apella | reverse complement strand
TATATATATATATATATATATATATATATATATATATATATATATATATATATTTCCCGCTACTGAGAATACACTCAATCTCTGGCCATTTTCATTTCCTTTGGAAGTTCAAACATAGGTTCTCAGTTCCTTCAACTAAGATTTTCTCCCTCCTCTCTCTGTAAACTTATCCTAAGCATATCTCATTCATTCGTGAGGCTTTATATATCATGGTAACTGCCATAATTACATCTCTGGATCAGAATTCTAAGCTCCAGACACAAATGTGCAGCCAGCCTCTTGACAAGTCCACTTAGTTGTCCCCAAAACAATTTAACACTCATCTTAAACCAAAACCTCGATTTTTCTCCTTCAGAATTAATTGCTGCTCCTCCTGTCTGTGAATTCTCAGTAAATGGCACTAGCAATTCCCTAGCAGCTTCAAGCCCAAAATCCAGAAGTCACATTCTGCACAACCCTCCACCAAAACTTGTCAATAGTCTCTATAACTTGACTCAAATGATCTCATTGGGCCCCCCATCTCCACTGCCAGTGCTTTACATAAAGCCACCATCCTCCTAAGCCTTCATTACCTCCATAGGCTGCCACAAGTTTTCTTCACTCTCTATAGTATGAGCAGCAATTATGATCTTTGTAAAACACAGATTGGTTCACATTACTGTTTGCTCAAAATCTTTCAATAGACTGAGAGACTGTCTTCTCCACAGATGGCCACAATAACTCCCTCCCACAGGCTCATATGACCATATGTGCTATGTCTAAATGTGTCCCACAGATTTGTGTGTTGGAAACTTGATCCCCAGTGAGCACTGTTGGAAGGTGGGGACTTTCGGGAGGTGTTTTGGTTATGAGGACTCCACCCTCATGAATGGATTAATGCTGCTTTAAAAAGGGCTTGTGGGAATGGGTTGCTCTTTCTTTCCCTCCCTCCTCTTTCACCATGTGAGGACCCAGCAAGTAGATATCTCATTAGATGCTGGTCCCTTGATCTTGGACTCCCCAAACTCCAGAACTGTGAGATAATAGATTTGTTCTTTATAAATTACCGTCTCAGGCATTCTGTTATAGCAGCACATGTGAACTAAGACATGTCACTCTGATTCTTCTCCATCAAAAGGCAGAGTATAACTTCCCTCCCTTGACCCTGGTCTAGCCTTATTACTCACTTCCAATAGAAAGCAGTGAAAGTGATATCATGTGACTTCAAAGGCTATGTCAAAAAGAGCCATGAAGCTACCATTTGTTTTCTTTGAGGCACTTGCTTTGGGAGAAGCTAACTGGCACATCAAAGTTGAGCTATCCTGAGACTACTGTTTTGCAAAGGTCACACAGAGGAACTCCAATCAACAGCCTTGGCTGAACTCCCAGGACCAACTGCAGGCCATGATTGACACATCTCAACCCTCCAGGTCAGTCATGACTTCAAACGACCATAGCCCCAGCCAACACCTGGCCATAATCACATAAGATACTCTGAGAACCCCCCAAACAGCCCCTTCCTTAACTACTGAACCACAACATTTTACCAGAAACAACATGGTTGTTCTTATACCACTAAATTGAGAGGTAATTTGTTATACAGCATTAGTGGCTAGTTCAGCTTCCCATCATCCTCAGGATAAATTCAAAAGTATTTCTGGAACCTACAGGGCCCTGCATAATCTGGCTCCTGGCGATTCCCTCAGCCTTTCTTTGTGCCTTGGTTGCCAAGCTTTAAACACACTGACCCTTGCTTCTTCCTCATGAAGAATTTTGCCAAGGCTATGATTTTCCCATCCTGGAATGCACCCTTCACCTGGCTAACACCAACTCAGTCCTCAGGTCTTAAGTGCCATTTCTTTCAGAAAGCTAAAAGGATCCATGTCATGGAGGAAAAGCTTGGGTGGTAGTTGTTATTTTTAAGATGGAAGAAAGAAGCTGGCAAGATGACCAAATAGGAGGAGCTCTGGTCTGCAGCTCCCAGGAAGATCAACGCAGAAGGTCAGTGATTTCTGCATTTCCAACTGAGGTACCCAGCTCATCTCATTGGGACTGGTTAGACAGTAGTGCAGCACATGGAGGGCGACCAAAGCAGGGTGGGGTGCTGCCTCACTTGGCAAGTGCAAAGGGTTGGGGAACTCCTTACCCTAGCAAAGGGAAGCCATGAGGGACTGTGCCATGAGAAACAGTGCATTCCAGCCCAGATACTATGCTTTTCCCACACTCTCTGCAACCCACAGACCAGGAGATTGCCTGGGGTGAATTCACCACACGGGCGCTGGGTTTCAAGCACAAAACTGGGTGGCCGTTTGGGCAGACACCAAGCTAGCTGCAGAAGCTTCTTTCTCATACTCCAGTGGCACTTGGAACGACAGAAAGACAGAACCATTCACTTCCCTACAAAGGGAGCTGAAGCCAGGGAGCCAAGCGGTCTAGCTCAGCAGGCTACACACCCACAGAGCCCAGCGAGCTAAGATTTACTAGCTTGACATTCTTGCTGCCAGCACAGTAGTCGAAGGCAACCTGCGATAATCGAGCTTGGTGGGGGGAGGGGCATCTGCTATTACTGAGGCTTGAGTAAGCAGTTTTCTCCTCACAGTGTAAAAAAAAAAAAAAAAAATGTCACCAGGAAGTTCAAACTGCTGTACCCAGCAAAGCTGCTATATCCAGACTGCCTCTCTAGATTCCTCCTCTCTGGGCAGGGCATCTCTGAAAGAAAGGCAACAGCCTCAGTCAGGGGCTTATAGATCAAACCCCCATCTCCCTAGACAGAGCACCTGGGGGAAGGGGCTGCTGTGGTCGCAGCTTCAGCAGATTTGAAGGTTCCTGCCTGCCAGCTCTGAAGAGAGAAGCAGATCTCCCAGCACAGCAATCAAGCTCTGCTAAAGGACAGACTGCCTCCTCAGGTGGGTCCCTGACCCCCATGCCTACTGACTGGCAGACACCTCCCAGCAGGGGTTGACAGACACCTCATACAGAAAAGCTGTGACTGGCATTTGGTAGGTGTCCCTCTGGGACAAAGCTTCCAAAGGAAGGAATAGGCAAGCAATCTTTGCTGTTCTGCAGCCTTTGCTGGTGACATCCAAGCAAACAGGGTCTAGAGTAGACCTCCAGCAAACTCCAGCTGACCTGCAGCAGAGGACCCTGACAGACAGAAAACTAGCAGAATGGAGTAACATCAACATCAACAAAAAGTATGTCCACCAGGGAAAATGTGGCATATATACACCATGGAATACTATGCAGCCGTAAAGAATGTTGAGTTCGTGTCCTTTGTAGGGGCATGGATGAACCTGGAAACTATCATTCACAGCAAACTGACACAAGAACAGAAAATCAAACACTGCATGTTCTCACTCATAGGCGGGTGTTGAACAATGAGAATACATGGACACAGGGAGGGGAGCATCACACAACAGGGTCTGTTGGGGGGGACTAGGGGAGGGACAGTGGGGGGTAGGGAGTTGGGGAAGGATAACATGGGGAGAAATGCCAGATATAGGTGATGGGGATGGAAGCAGCAAACCACATTGCTATGTATGTACCTATGCAACAATCCTGCATGATCTGCACATGTACCCCAGAACCTAAAATGCAGTAAAATTTATATATATATACACATGTATATATATTATATATAAAAATGTATATATAAATGTATATATATTTATATATTATATATATATAAAGTATGTCCACACGAAAACTCCATCCAAAGGTCACCAACATCAAAGACTAAAGTTAGATAAACCCACGAAGAAGAAAACCAGTGCAAAAAGGCTAAAAATTCCAAAAACCAGGACGTCTCTTCTCCTCCAAAGGATGACAACTCTACGCCAGCAAGGGAACAAAACTGGATGAAGAATGAGTTTAATGAACTGAAAGAAGGGGGCTTCAGAAGGTGGGTAATAACAAACAACTCTGAGTTAAAGGGGCATGTTCTAACCCAATGTAAGGAAGCTAAGAACCTTGAAAAATGGTTAGAGGAACTGCTAACTAGAATAACCAGTTTAGAGAAGAATAAATGACCTCAGGCAGCCAAAAAACATGGCACGAGAACTTCTTGAAAAAACAAGCAAGTATCCATAGCTGACTTGACCAAGCGGAAGAAAGGATATCAGAGACTGAAGATCAACTCAATGAAATAAAGTCTGAAGACAAGACTAGAGAAAAAAGTATTAAAAGGAATGAACAAAGCCTCCAAGAAATATGGTACTATGTGAATGGACCAAAGCTATGTTTGATATGTGGACCTGAAAGTGAGAGGGAGAATGGAACCAAGTTGGAAAACACTCTTCAGGATGTTATCCAAGAGAACTTCCCCAACCTAGCAAGGCAGGCCAACAATCCAATTCAGGAAATACAGAGAACATCACAAAGATACTCCTCAAGAAAAGCAACCCAGGACACAAAATGATCAGGTTCACCAAGGTTGAAATGAAGGAAAAAATGTTAAGGGCAGCCAGAGAGAAACACTGGGTTACCCTAAAGGGAAGCCCATCAGACTAACAGTGGATTTCTCAGCAGAAACTCTACATGCCAGAAGAGAGTGGGGGCCAATATTCAACATTCTTAAAAGAATTTTCAACCCAGAATTTCATATCCAGCCAAACTAAGCTTCATAAATGAAGGAGAAATAAACTCCTTTACAAATAAGCAAATGCTGAGAAATTTTAGCACCACCAGGCCTGCCTTAGAAGAGCTCCTGAAGGAAGCACTAAATATGGAAAGGAAAAACTATTATCAGCCACTTCAAAAACATACCAAATTGTAAAGACCACCAACATTATGAAGAAGCTGCATCAACTAATGGGCAAAATAAACAGGTAGCATCATAATGACAAGATCAAATTCGCAAAAACATTAACCCTAAATGTAAACAAGCTAAATATCCCAATTAAAAGACAGAATGGCAAAATGGATAGAGTCAAGATCCATCAGTGTGCTGTATTCAGGAGATCTATTTCACATGCAAAGACACAAATAGGCTCAAAGGGATGGAAGAAGATTTACCAAGTAAATGGAAAGAAAAAAAAAAAGCAAGTGTTGCAATCCTATTCTATTCTGATAAAACAGACTTTAAACCAACAAAGATTAAAAAAAAAGACAAAGAAGCATACTGCATAATGGTAACGGGATCAATGCAACAAGAAGAGCTAACTATCCTAAATACAGATGCACCCAATACAGAAGGACCCAGATTCATAAAGCAAGTTCTTAGAGACCTAAAAAGAGACTTAGGCTCCCACACAATAACAGTGGGAGACTTTAACACCCCACTGTCAGTATTAGATCAATGAGACAGAAGATTAAAAAGGATATTCAGGACTTGAACACAGCTCTGTACCAAGCAAACCTAATAGACATCTAGAGAACACTCCACCCCAAACCAACAGAATATACATTCATCTCAGTACATCGCACTTATTCTAAAACTGACCACATAATTGGAAATAAAATACTCCTTACAAATGCAATGGAAGTCATAACAGTCTCTCAGACCACAATGCAATCAAATGAGAAATCAGGATTAAGAAACTCACTCCAAACCATGTAAGTACATGGAAACTGAACTACCTGCTCCTGAATGACTACTGGGTAAATAATGAAATTAAGGCACAAATAAATAAGTTATTTGAGACCAATGAGAAGAAAGATACAACATACCAGAATCTCTAAGACACAGCTAAAGCAGTGTTTAGAGGAAAACTGGCAGCACTAAATGCCTACTGGAGAAAGCAGGAAAGATCTAAAATCAACACCCTAACTTCACAATTAAAAGAACTAGAGAAGCAAGAGCAAACAAATTCAAAAGCTAGCAGAAAACAAGAAGTAACTAAGACCAGAGCAGAACTGAAGGAGAGAAAGACATGAAAAACCCTTCAAAAAAGTCGTTGAATCCAGGAGCTGATTTTTTAAAAAGATTAAAAAAATAGACTGTTAGCCAGACTGAGAAACAAATCAAATATACACAATAAAAAATGATAAATGGGATATCATCACTGATCTTTCAGAAATACAAACCACCATCAGAGAATACTATAAACACTTTTATGCAAATAAACTAGAAAACCTATAAGAAATGGATAAATTCCTGGACAATACATTCTCCCAAGACTAAACCAGGAAGAAGTCAAATCCCTGAATAGACCAATACCAAGTTCTGAAATTGAGACAGTAATTAATAGACTATGAACCAAAAATAAAAGCCCAGGACCAAATAAATTCACAGCCAAATTCTGCCAGAGGTATAAAGAGGAGCTGGTACCATTTCTTCTGAAACTGTTCCGAATAGAAGAGAAAGTCCTCCCCAACTCATTTTACGTAGCCAGCGTCATCATGATACCAAAACCTGGCAGAGAGACAACAAGAAAAAGAAAATTTCAGGCCAATATCCCTGATGAACATTGATACAAAAATCCTCAATAAAATACTGCCAAACCAAATCAAACAGGGCATCAAAAAACTTACCCATTATGATCAAGTTGGCTTCATCCCCGGAATGCAAGACTGGTTCAACATATGCAAATCAATAAATGTAATCTATCACATAAACAGAATGAATGACAAAAACCACAAGATTATCTCAATAGATACAGAAAAGGCCTTTGATAAAATTCTACATCCCTTCATACTAAAAACTCTCAATAAAGTAGGTACAGATGGAACATCTCAAAATAATAAGCTATTTATGACAAACCCACAGCCGGTATCAAACTGAATGGGAAAAGCTTCCTTCTGAAAACCTGCACCAAACAAAAATGCCCTTCTCTCACCACGCCTATTTAATATAGTGTTCAAAGTTCTGGCCAGAGTAATCAGGCAAGAGGAAGAAATAGAGGGTATTCAAATAGGAAGAGATGAAGTCAAATTGTCTCTGTTTGCAGATGACATGATTGTATATTTAGAAAACTCCATCATCTCAGCCCAAAATCAACTTAAGCTGATAAACAACTTCAGCAAAGTCTCAGGATACAAAATCAATGTGCAAAAATCACAACTATTCATATACACCAATAACAGACAAACAAAGCCAAATCATGAGTAAACTCCCATTCACAATTACTACAAAGAGAATTAAATACCTAGGAATACAACTTACAAGGGATGAAAAGGACCTCTTCAAGGAGAGCTACAAACCACTGCTCAAGGAAATAAGAGAGGACACAAACAAGTGGAATAACATTCCATGCACATGGATAGGAAGAATCCCTATCATGAAAATGGCCACATTGCCCAAAGTAATTTATAAATTCAATGCTATGGCCATTAAGCTACAATTGACTTTCTTCACAGAACTAGGCGAAAACTTCTTTAAATTTCATATGGAACCAAACAAGAGCCTGTATAGGGTAAGACAATCTTAATCAAAAAGAACAAATCTGGAAGCATCACATGCCTCACTTCAAACTATACCACAAGGCTACAGTAATCAAAACAGCATGGTGCTGGTACCAAAACAGAGATATAGACAAATGGAACAGAACAGAGGCCTCAGAAATAATGCCAAATGTCTACAAACATCTGATCTTTGACAAACCTGACAAAAACAAGAAATGGGGAAAGGATTCCCTATTTAATCAATGGTGTTGGGAAAACTGGCTAGCCTCATGCAGAAAACTGAAACTGGACCCCTTCCTTACACCTTATACAAAAATTAACTTCACGTGGATTAAAGACTTATTAAGCCTAAAACCTAAAACCATAAAAAAAAAAAAAAACTACGCAATACCATTCAGGACATGGGCATGGGCAAAGACTTCATGACTAAAGCACCAAAAGCAGTGGAAGCAAAAGCCAAACTTGACAAATGGGATCTAATTAAACTAAAGAGCTTCTGCACAGCAAAAGAAACTATCATCAGAGTGAACAGGCAACCTACAGAAGGGGAGAAAATTTTTTCAATCTATGCATCTGACAAAGGGCTAATATCCAGAATTTACAAGGAAATTAAATTTACAAGGAAATTGCAAACCCCACAAAAAAGTGGGCAAAGGATATAATCACATACTTCTCAAAAGATGACATTTATTCAGCCAACAAACATGATAAAAAGCTCATCACTGGTTATTAGGTGAAATGCAAATTAAAACCACAATGAGATACCATCTCATGCCAGTTACAATGGCAATCACTAAGAAGTCAAGAAACAGATGCTGGAGAGGATGTGGAGAAATAGGAATGCTTTTACACTGTTGGTGGGAGCGTAAATTAGTTTAACCATTGTAAAGATAGTGTGACAATTCCTCAAGGATCTAGAAATAGAAATACCATTTGACCCAACAATCCCATTACTGGGTATATATCCAAAGGATTATAAATCATTCTACTATAAAGATACATGCACACGTTTATTGCAGCACTATTCACAATAGCAATGACTTAGGGCCAGCCCAAACGCCCATCAATGATAGACTGGTTAAAGAAAATGTGGCACGTATACACCATGGAATACTATGCAGCCATAAAAAAGGATGAGTCATGTCTTTTGCAAGCATATGGATGAAGCTGGAAACCATCATTCTCAGCAAACACAGGAACAGAAAACCAAACACCACATGTTCTCACTCATAAGTGGGAGTGGAACAATGAGAACACACGGACACGGGGAGGAGAACATCACACACCAGGGTCTGTCAGGGGATGGGGTACTAGGGGAGGGATAGCCTTAAGAGAAATACCTAATATAGGTGACAGGTTGGTATGTGCAGCAAACCACCATGACACGCTTATACCTATGTAACAAACCTGCACCTTCTGCACATGTATCCTATAACAAAGTATAATTTAAAAAGAAGAAAATATGAAAAAGAAGAAAAAAGATGGAAGAAATGAACTGAAGTATGCTGTGATGGGAAGGAGTCAATGGAAAGGGAAAGATCAATGATGTGGAAGAGAAAGGATGATTAATGGATATGGTGAGCTCCAGGCATTGCATGCCCATCTCAGATTTGAAAGAGAAAACAAATAGAACAGGTAGAATGTGATACCTCCTGCATTCAATGCAAACCTACCCCATTCAGCTAAGGCTGACCTGTAAGAACCGTATCAACGAGCTCTGAAGCTCTGGTTTCCCTTGGGATCAGCCATGGTGAAATCCTGGCAAGAAATTGGTGGGAAAGAAGAGTGAGAAGGAGGAATATTTGGTCCCCCAGGTTTCTCCCTATGGGGTCACCTCTGGTTGGCCACTTTCATCATTGCGCAATGGTCACACTCCTCTTAAAGTGGCCCTCTTCACACTGGCTCCTTTGAGATTCCAGAAGCTACCCTCCCTTCCCCCATTGCAGTCCCCTCTGTTACCAGTACTGGGCGATCCACTATCACCTGGGGTACCCTGCATCCACCTATGACTTTGAAAATAGGTTATTAAACCATACTCAAATTACCCCAATTTATGTATGTCATTTATTTCTTGCTGGGCCCATCAGATACGACTGAGACTGCTGATGAGTAAATAAATGAAAAGAGCAAGAAAATGTGAAGCAGGCAACAAACTCAACATCTGATCCTATTCCAGTTAATAAGTCATTAGAACAATATTACCATTAACTCAAGGAACAAAAGGAAAGCACTGTGGGATTGTCATCTATATAAATAGAATGCCTCTCCCGTTAAACAATGAAATCAAGGTTTTCTTTTTTCTGCTTGGAAGCTCTGACCTAACAGAGTTCATGGGAGATCACAGAAAACAAATCAGATGAGTCATTTTATTCCTTTTCAGTTACCAACACACGGCAAACTCAGAACATCACCTTTGCCATACATATCACGGTGGCCTCTGCAAACTAGAATATTTTAAGTAGTTCTTTTTAATGTAAGTTGTTCAGAGTGGAAAAAAAAAAAAAGAAAGAAAACTAAATACATCCCTGAATCAGGGCAAATCTACCCTGCCCGAGATCCATTGAGTATGTGTCAACTCTTGAAATAACGTGGCTCCTGAAGAAGGGATCGCAAAAGTAAAAATGAGAATTCTAGTTCCAGTTAATTTTCCATCTTTTAAATCCCTATTTAAAAAATCTATTTTTAAGGCTTTTAAAATTATTACTACTGTTATAATTGTGCTTTTACTACTGAAGGGAAATGCTACGCTTATTTATACTGCTAGCAGAACATTTGCTCTGTGTGAGACAGTGTCCTAAGAGGTTCTGCAAATCAAATCATGTCATCCTCATGTCTATCCTATGAGGAAAACACTTGTTGCCCCTATTTCCAGATGAGGAAACAAAAGTAGAGAGGTGACACATGTTGCCAAAGTCACACTGTCTTTGTTATGAAGATACCCAGCAGGGTAGCAGGGTCATCGGGGGACAATTTATAACTGGAATACTTGAGAGATGAGCTTTTGTTTTTTTCTTAGTTTCTTTTCTTTTTAACTGCTAAGGAGTGGTCTCTAATTTTTGGAAGTTTGAATCCGTTTTGACCTCAAGATTCTCTGGGAAGTAACACAGAGCCTTGCTTTTTTGTTTGGGTTTTGGGGGGCTATATTAACCCCAAATATAAAAAATTACCTAATTACATTCATTGTCATGAAGCTTTTTCCTGTAACTTGTCCATCTGGTATCATCAGATGTGATTCTAGAAAAGCACAATTGTACTGAGAATCCCCCCAAAAAAGTATATTTAACCACTTCATACCTGCTAATAGCTATTACATTTTTTAAAACAGAAAATAATGTTGGCAAGGATATGTAGAAATGGGAACCCTTGTGCGTTACTGATAGAAAATGCACAGTAATGCATTTCCTGGTGGGAAATGGGCACAGCTGCTGTGGAAAAGTGCGAAGTTTCTACAAAATGATCAACATATTACTATACGATCCCGCAATTTCACTTCTGGGTATATGCCCAAAAAGAATTGAAAGCAAGGACTGAAACAGATACCTGTACACCAATGTTCACAGCAGCATTATTCACAACAGCCAAAAGGACAACCCAAGTGTCCATCAATGGATAAACAAAATGTGGACAGTGGAATAGTATTCAGCCTTAAAATGGAAGGCAATTAACACATGCTACAATGGATGAGCTTTTCATTCATTATGCTGAAAGAAATAAGCCACACATAATAAGACAAATACTATTCCACTTTTATGAGGTATCTAGAACAGGCAAATTTATAGAAACAGAAAGCAGAATGGTGGCTACCAGAGAGTGGGGGAAAGTGGGAGTAGAAAACTATTATTTAAAGGGTACAGAGTTTCAGATTGGGAGAAAGAATTTTGCAAATGGATAATGGTGATGATTGTACAACATTGTGAATATACTTAATGCCCACTGACTTGTACTCCTAAAAATGATTAAAATGGTAAATTGTACCTTATGTATATTTCACCACAGTAAAAAATAAACAGCACAAGTGGATTTCATTTCACCTCTGACCTTTTCTTAGTAACTTTGAGCAAACCACAAAATTTCTGAAACTCAGCAGAATTTGTAAATTAATGAGATTTCTGGATTTATCAGAAATCACAAAATTGTTGTCCATAGAAGAGGTAGATTCAACGAAGTCTGAGCTTTTCAAAATGCCCAACTTAGAACCTTTAAAAACATTTTAGCTAAAAATCCAAATTTGCAGCTTTTATTTTTTAAAAAATCCAAATAGGAAAACACATTTTATTTTATGGAATAAAGTCTGGCCCATTCTTTTAGGAAAAAGTTTTTAATAATTAAAAATGTTAGTTTCTACTTATAGATGTAAAGAACTATGAAGAGTTTTTCCTCCTATTGTTACATGCAAAAAAAAAAAAAAAAAAAAAAAGCTAGGTAAACTCCAAGTTCATAAATCTTTTTGAAAACTTCAGAGTTGAGGTAACAGATAATCGATTTCAAAATACAAAAAGAGATGTTTGCTGAGAAACATAGGACATAGGCACTTGCTTACCCGAGGCGTAGACACAACTGGACACCAGCTGGAAAAAATCAGCTGGAATAGTTAATGACTCCATAGAGCAAGGGTATGGACCAGCAAGAGAGACTAAACACACAAGTCTTATATACATACATACACAACAGAAATTTATTGCTCACAGTATGAGACTGGAAAGTCCAAGATCAAGGCACTGGCAGACTCGGTATATGGCTCAGGGATGGTGCTTTCTTGCTGTGCCCTCACATAGTGGGAGAGCCAACCAGCTCCATAGGGCCTCTTGTGTAAAGGCACTAATCCCATCATGAGGACTCCACCTTTGTAACCTAATCACCTCCTAAAGACGCCACCTCTTCATGTTGATTTGGGAATTAGGTTTCAACACATGAATTTTGGAGGAACACATTCGGATTACAGCACTCTAAGGCAAATTCCTCAAACTTTTCTAGCTTTTGTGGTTTCAACTGATGTTTGGCACCTGAGAGTGTCAGGTAGAACCTGAAGTCAATGTGTCATATAGCTGTGTTTCTATTTTTACAATATTGGTGGAAAGGCCTTGTGCATCAATAAGAAAAATATCACATTTTTAAAATATCTTGAGATTTACATGTACTAAAATATATAGCTTTTGAATGTATATTTTGATAAGTTAACAATTATTTACACTTGAGTAACCTCCTTAATCAAGATATGGGGTATTTCCATCACCCCAGATGTTCCCTCATATTCTTCTCTGGGTGTCCTCCTGCTCCCTGGAGCAGGGACACAGAGGCAGCCATCATTACTGAGGGGTTACTTCCTAGATCTTTTGGGTTGTAGGTACAGAGCTTTTGATGAGATTGGAAATTAAATCTCTGCTTCAACACAAATATGCAAAATATGGTGATACACTTGCACAACAGTGAGCATTGACTTGTTCTGACACCTTTCTTGATATAGTGGGAAGAACTTCTGTGCCCTTGAGGGGATTTTCTATTTCCTTATGGTCTGCTTAGATGAAATAGAGATGATGGTATTGAAGTGTTCTCCTTTATACTAGCACTGTAATCGAGAAGGAATTTATCAGAGTGGGAGAGTGATCCATTTTTGTAGCATGAAAAAAATATAAAAGTCAGAAATGTCTTTTTTAGTTTTAAAAAAATGTTAAGATAATTTCAAGAAAGTAAGGAGGATATGCCTCGCCCAGAGCAATTTATGTCTCATCTTCTTCTAATTAGATGGCTGTCAGTGCTCTTTGAAATTCTGATTCATCAGGATTGTCCCCTCTTGCTAGAAGTATTGAGGGAAGAGATTGTGCAAGTAAATATAGAGTTGGCACTTTCACTTGTGTATCTGTGTTACTAAGTAATGTAATGACAGGCACGAATGTAATTTAAAGGGGAAAATTGGCAGTTAGTTAACTCTCCCTTTGATTTACACAGGGCCAGAAGTGGGTTTGATTGAGCTCCTTGAAATAATTACCATGTATGGGGAAAGGACTCCAAAATCAGACCCCGCCAGTGACACATGGCTTATAACCTTGCATGTCCATTACCATTTTCAATGACTGACCTCTGGCATCAGCTTGTTCTTGTTCCCTTACATAGTCATTAAAAAGTAAAGACTGAAAACCCTTCACCTCCCCGCAAGGCAGAGGTGGAGAAAGAAACTCAGACATCATCAGAACCAACTGTCCAGGGTTGATTATGTCCCCAGGGAAAGCCATCACTTCTAATCAGTTCTGAAAGGAGTGGCTGTTTCCCTTTCCCAGGGAAAACAAAATCATTCCTCTGTGCAGTTCTAAGAGATCTACTTAAGATTTCAGGGGGTTATAAAAGGAATTGACTCACAGGGAAAGACAGAGGTGAAACCTTTGCAATAGACAGATCATTTAAAAGAAATGTAACTCTTTAGAAAGATGACATTGTGACCTGAACTCAAGACAGTATTTTAAAAGCCGGTATGACCCATCAGTCAGAAATCCTGTGATCAAGTGCAACTCTCCACTTACCAGCTATGTGTCCCTGGGTAAGTCACTTGGGCCTTCCAGGCCTCCAATTTCTCATTTGTTGATGAGGTTAATGTTAATACCACCAAGTGTATTAGACAGTTAAAATGAGAATGAATTTAAAATATATTTGATTATTGTTATTTTGATAAACTACTGAACACAGACATGAATTATTACCTTACCAAAATTAAAACTGAGTAAAAGAAATAGATGAAGCAAGTAGGCAAATTGATAGACTGCAGAGAATAGGGGGAGGGAGAGAGAGATGAACCTGAATTTGGTGATCAGGGAGGAAAGTGGCATATGAACAGACACCGGAAGGACAAGAAAGAGCCAGCCATGATTTAAAAAAAAAACTAGGTAAAAAACATTCCAGGCAGAATGTACCAAAGTCCTGTGGTAGATAACATGCGTTGAAGAGAAGGAAGCCAGACCAGTGACACTAAAACATAGTAACTGAGTGGGATCGTAACAAAATGATGATGGACAAAGGTTCTGGCATTGTCTCTTCTCTCTTTCCCCTAAATTCTGATATAGAAAATTTTGATGTGACACATTAGAGGAGAACAATGGCAGACAGCTCACAACAGTAACAAAAATAGTCCAGAGGCTTAAATTCCAAAACGTGGCTTGACCATCCTCATCAAAATTCCAAATTTCCATGTACATTAAGCCTGCAACATTCTAACATTCTTCCACTGACAAAATGCAGGAAGATAAGAAATTAAGAGTATTTCATGATGACCAGTGGGGGCCCTTATGTTATCCAGATGACTTGTTCTGACCTCCCCAAAAAACCTACCTCCACTATAGAAGAGTGGACCTCTGAGATGAGAGTGAAAATTTAAGCAATATTGCACAGCACAGTCAAGTGCAACAGGGTCAGGCACCATTCTGTGACTTTTCCATTCTAGCCATCCTCTGCTGCATCATAACCAACAAGCAGCTGATCCATACAGCTGGAAATGTTCATTCACTGCTTTTAGGCACCCTCATCAGGAAACTGTTAAAAAATAGCTGCTCAATTTGTGCATTTGAGGCATCAATCCAGAATTTCTCATCTTTACCCTCTTCGGTCCCATCCTGTATGGTTCTACCCAAACCTTTGCTGCGAAAACCAGATATATTCTAATGATGTCCAAAACTATTCTCTGGCTCTAGCCCCTCTCCCACATAGTACTCTTTGCTAACTGTCTCCTAGGTAGCTAGGTGAGCTTATACCACTAGCCTCTGAAATTTGACATATCCGAAACAGAAATGATCACCTTTCCCCAAGTCAGCTCCTCCCCATTAGAGGTACCACCATCCACCAAGCTACTCAACCAAGAAAGCTGGGGCTCACATTTCACTTATTCCTCTTCCACATTCCGTTATCAATCCCCATAGCTTCTACTACCTCGGCATCTCTCCTCCTCCCACCCAGCCTATTAGGACAGGCCCTTCTTTTTGCCTGGGTCTCCTGACTTTTTCTGTGGCCTGCCCAAATCTCTCCTCCACCGAGATATCACAGTGGTCTTTGTCAAAGGCAAACTTAATCATGTCAGTTTTCTGCTTAAAATTATTCGGTGGGATCTGCTACCAGCATGTGTTTCAAAACAGTGCCCTCACTTAGGACATCAGATCCTCCGTGATCTGACTTTTTCCTGCCTCGCTGGTTTTGTTTTCTTCACTCTCTCACATGCACCTTTCACTGCAGCGCAGGTCAGCCATTTGAACTTCTGCACACGCACATCTTGCAGTTGACTGTTCCCTCATTTTTCCAGTTCTTCACTTAACTTGTTTTCATCCTTCAGAACTCAGCTCAAGCTGTTTCCTCCCTTTAGTTTAGCTATGCTTTCTCCATGCCCCAAAAGCACCATATGCCAATTTGTACCCAGCACTCACCATACTGGACTACACTTACTGGTTTGCTTGTTTGTCTCACTAAATTGACTACAAACACTTCAGAAGAGAGAGCATCTCCTTTTTGTTTCCCTGATGCCTAGCACCATGCACTGCATAAATATATAAGCAGAATATTTAGCCAGTAGGATATTAACTTTAAGCCACAATATAAATGATCCAAAACTATAAAAATGTACAGAGGAGAATAAAGTTTGGTTTTGTCTAAGCATTTTTCCATACACATATGTATATTTGATTTAAAAAAAATTGTTCATACCATTCAATCAAGTGAAACTATAGGCAAAGATATATTTAAAGCATGAGTCTTCTTTTCTACTGTTGTAATGATTTTCCGAATAAAATATAGCCCCACTCCACCACAGATGACAACAACCCTGTTCTGACACTGATAAATAAAAGGAAAATCATTTCTCCTAACTGAAGTGTTCAAATCCTAAAAGCTAAACCCAGAAGTTTTTCAGAAACTCATTTGACTGCAAAACCTGACCTAACCTGATTTGAACCAAAATGATGACAAAACCTGACCTAACGGCTATATAAAGTCTCTATTTATCACACTATCAGGGCTACTTTTTTCAATAATCCTTCTGCAGTTTCATTCCAAAATCTGTTTAGTAGCCAAAATAAGGAAAAAGGACTACTTTGTGATTTGTCCTCAACTGTCTGGTTCTATTCTCACAATACTCTAAGACTTCTTGTTCATTCCATACCTACCCCTACTCAGAATTGGGGTTTCGTGTGTATACAGGAATGGTGCATAAACGGTTTTTTCAGACGTATTGAGGTATCATTGACAAATATATGTAAGGTGTACAACTTGATCTTTTGATATATGTGTACACTGTAACACAGTCACCGCAATTAAGCATAGCCATCACTCCACATGGTTACCATTTTGTTTCTCACATGTGGGGCAAGGAGGGGGTGGTAAGAACACTTAAGGTCTACTGTCTCAGCAAATTTCAAGTATACAATGCAGTATTGTTTACTGTAGTCAGCATGGCTGTACATTAGATCTCCAGAATGTTTTCATCCTGCATAAATGAAACTTTGAATCCTTTGACCAAAAGCTTCCTATGTCTGCCTCCTTGAGCCCCTGGCAAACACTATCCAACTCTCGGCTGTTGACTGTTTTAGATTCCCCATGTGAGATCATGCAGTGTTTATCTTTCTGTATCTGGCTTATTTCACTTACTATAATGTCCTCCAGATTCAGCCACGTTTGTTGCAAACAGGAGGACTTTTCCTTCTCTTTCTTCTCACCCTCCACCCTCAAGTAACCCCTGGTGTCTATTGCTCCCTCTCGGTGTCCCTGTGTACTCAATGTTTAGCTCCCACTTGTCAGAACATGCAGTATTTGGTTTTCTGTTCCTACATTAATTTGTTTAGGATAATGGCCTCCAGCTGCATCAGATATCCAGTAATGGGACTGCTGGGTCAAATGGTAGTTCTAAGTTCTTTGAGAAATCTTCAAATTGCTTTCTACAGTGGCATCTTTCATCTTTTCATAATAGCCATCCTAACAGGCGTAAGGTGCAATCTCATTGTGTTTGACTTGCATAGTCAGAATTTTGTGTCTGACTCCAAAACACTCTAAAGACTTTCTTTACCCAGCTAAATTCTATTTAAAACATTGCTAAAATAAACCATGAAAAATGAAATTACTTCTAGTGCTTTTGTGTATTGAGATCACTTCAGCCATCTTTCAGAACAAAACAGTTTCCTCAATCGTCCTACCCTTTAAAAGAACATCTTTAAGTTTCTCTCTCTTAATGTCTCATTTAAAAACAACATTTTCTAGGTCTAAGCTAAATCCCTATGCAGGAACTCCAACTGTATATCAGGGAAAATTCCAAACAGCCTTAAAATTAAAACAAACAAAACCATAAAACAATAAAAGAATGATTTTTCTTATAACTTTAGCATGTATACCTTATGAAATTTAGAAATACTTTTAAATAATAAATTTGATCACAGAAGTCAAATGTTTCTTTAAAGCACAAATCACCATAAGGAAAGTTAAAAGACAAAAAAACAAACTTGCGGAAAGTGTGCATACTAATTTCACTAGTACATAATAAATTCCTGCAACCAATTAAAAAAATTGACAGAAAAATTAAAATAAGATCACATAAAATGCATCACAAATGGCTCTCAAACATACAAAATGTATTTGATCACATTCAGAAAGAGAAAATGCAAATTAAAACTATACTGCATTATTTTTCATTATCAGATTGTCAATATTTGAAAATCTAGACAGGTTTTATTGCTAAAGCAGGGGAGAAAATGCAAATTCTCATATGTTACTGGTGAGGATACAAATTGTAACAATCCATAAAGAAGCAATTTGGCAATACCTACTGAAATTACAAATGCACCTACTATTCGATGCAGCAATTCCACTTGCAGTAATTTATCCTACAATAGCAGATTGTAAAAGTGACATAAGTACATAGATATTCATTGCAGCATTGTTTGTAGGGAGAAGATGTAAAATCACCTAAAGTTCCATTAATATGGGGTTGGCTATCTATTGCACATTCATTCAGTGAAATACTGCACAAATACTTTAAAAAATAGGCAAGTTCTTTGTGTACTGATATAAAAAGATACCTAAGAAATACTTCTAAATGAAATAGAAAGAAAACCAATGGAGACAATTGTATATGATATAGCTATATATGTAGGTACAGATATATTTTAATGTTTCAGATGCTATTTTCTGAAGTATCTCTACAATAAAATCTAACTTTTGAACATCAATGTTTTCTTGAACTAAACTTTTAGAAAGAATAATGGTAATATAATAAAAGTGACAGAAATAATATATTCTTCAAATCAACTACCCAAAGAAAGTTCCCTTCATACTGAGGGTTTTCATTTGCTCCTCTGTATTCTGGATCAAACTGGCTCCTTACATTATAAGTTTCCACTGCCTCTTCAGGACTAAGTAAAAGTATTTTGACACACTCAGTTTTAGGATAAGCATGCATTCAGAAATATTATTCTAAGCATCAACAATGGAAAGAGTTCTAATTTGACCATGCCTGTTATTTGACTGCTGAGTCCATTCATTTGCTGAAGTAATCCATTTTAGCCATTTTAACTATGGGATTAGAGGCATTTTGCACTGTCAAGAGGTTCTCCTACCTTTCTGGCAAATCTATTTTTTGGCTGACCTGTGTTCCTCTTTTACCTGTTTTTCAGCTGCTGATATTCCCAAAGATCCTTCTTTTCACCCTTTGTAATGCCCAGGTGATCTTGTTTACTTTGAAAGTACACTCTTTATTGTGTGAGGCTGACTTCCAGTCACTGTATTGTATATAAGGCTAACTTCTATGACCCCTCAAGCACATGTTCAAAGGTAAGTTATTTCTCCCCAAAATGTCTTTCCACCTCCTGAATTATAGAATCTCCTTTCCTCTCCACCCCTAATATTCAACCAGTTACTAAACACTATCGTTGCTACCTCCTAAATATATCTGACCCCTGTAGTCCATCCCACCACCCCCACCTACTTCAGACCCACTTCACTTCTCACACCAATTGCAACAGTACGCTAACTTGTTTAGTATACTGACAATTCCAATAGTATATAATACCTTGTTTTCTTCCTCTATTTAACCTGTCCTCAAATCCACCCTCAGCACAACTAATGTTATCTTTTAAACCAAGACCTGATCATAATTCTTCTTGCCTCAATCCTTTAATAGCTCCCTGCCACCTACACCATGGCTCCAGGAACTGGCTTCTCTTCGTCTTTTCACCTGATCTCTCATCACTCCCTGGAACCTTTCATTCACTTCTGAAATCAACCAAGTTATTCGTTCCTTCCATACTATGAATATCACCCAGGGCATTCCCTTCACTCTGAACAGACAGCCTTCCCCTCCTTTCCCCCCATGGCATAGCTCCACTTCCATCACCCACCATTTAGTGAGCTATTACTGTCTCTCAATATTCTACTCAAATGTAACCTCCCCTGTTGAGCATGTACAGCTGTAAGCAGCGTCTGCTGAAGGCCAGTCTGTCCCCATTAAACTGCTGGATTGATAAGGTCAAACAAACAGAGGCAGATTTCTCATCTCTCATCTCATCCACACACTGGGCACAACATCTGGTATACAAGCATTCGATCAACTGTGGTTGAATCATGACCCAGCAATGACATTACTGGGTACAAACCCAAAGAAATATAAATCATTCTACCAAAAAGACATGTGCTCTCATATGTTCATCACAGCACTATTCACAGCAGCAAAAATATGGACTCAACTTGGGTGCCCATCAACGGTGGATAAAGAAAATGTGGTACATATGCACTGTGGAATATTATGCAGCCGTATAAAAGAATGAAATCATGTTCATGAATGGAGCTGGAGGCCATCACTCTAAGCAGGTCAACACAGAAAAGAAATAGAAAACCAAATATCATATGTTCTTACTTGTAAATGGGAGCTAAATCTGGGGTGCACATAGACAAAGATGGGAGCAAGAGACACTGCAGACTCCAAAACGAAGAAAGGAGAGTGGGGGGAAGGGCTGAAAAACTTCCTATTCAGTACTACGTTCACTATCTGGGTGATGAGAAGCCCAAACCTCAGCATCAAGCAATATACCCTTGTAACAAACTTGCATATGTACCCCCTAAATCTAAAATAAAAATTAAATAAATTAAATAAATTGTGGTTGAATTAAATCTGAGTACTATATATGTTTGCTTTTAAAGCTCCAGTAGCATAGTGAGTAGTGGGGGGTGGGGAGTTGGGGAGGGATAACACGGGGAGAAATGCCAGATATGGGTGATGGGGAGGAAGGCAGCAAACCACACTGCCATGTATGTACCTATGCAACAAGCTTGCATGTTCTTCACATGTACCCCAAAACCTAAAACATAGTAAAAAAAATTTATATATATATATATAAAAGAAATATTCCAAAGAATGTTCCAAAGACTAGAGGTTGGGTACCTCAAAAAGCAAGTAAAAGATTTTATGCTTCAGTGTTAGCCATTGGGAAAAAGAGAAAAAAGAAAGGGTTTTAAAGAAATGTGATGACAAATGTTCAAGAAAGAGCTGAAAATGATGTGTCTGAAGCAAGCAGTGGAGATCAGAAGGGAAGAATAGCAAGATTAATAGATGCCTCCTAGGAGTTCTAGATGTAATAACCTTTCTTCTTTTGCCGAATCAAAGTAGGATATCAGGACAATTGCCTTATCTTTTCACTTTTTCTGGAATCACTAGGAATTCATAGACATAGAGTCACTTCTAGACTGCATTAACACACTATAATGTGTTAATCAGCCTTCTTTTCTATCCCATTTCCAATTCCACGCTTGTCATTACTCTCTTTTAACCCCAATCCAAGCATTCAACTTTTTGGTACTGGGGAAACAAGTACCTTTGGAGATCAATTTCCAAGTAATCCTTCTCTTTCATTGCACTTTAAAACTATGCTGCAGACGTCTAGCTACTTACTTAGCAAAGGGTTTCTCCTCTCTTGTCACTAGGACTTTGAGTTAGCCTCTCTTTCTTGAACACAGAACTCAGGAAAGGCAGAGTAGCTGGATTCTCACATCACTCCTATTTTCCTTCTCTGGGGACTTCCTGTCTATCTGAACAGACTTCCCTAAGTAGTTGCTTCCCTTTTCTCATTTTTTTTTTCCTGCTGTTTAATCAGTAAACATAGTCCTAGTGTGATTGTCTCTGCAACCCTGTCACCTGCTTCAAGTCAAACTGATATCTCTTTATCAACTGTTTCAAAGAGCTTAGGTTTTCTTTTTTCTCATCTGCCTCCTCCTTCTGACTCCCTCCTATTTGCACTTTCACTCACTGGCTCCCTCTTTCCCTGGTTCCTCCCAACTCTGTTCCTCCCTCTATCTTCATTCCCTTTTCCTTCTCTCTCTCTCTCTCTCTCTCTCTCTCTCTCTCTCTCTCTCTCTCTCTCACACACACACACACACACACACACACATGCTCACTCACATACACACAGAATTCATACATCACCATCACTTTTCTTTCCCAACAATTTACTAATGTTCACAAAGGACACACTGACATTTAAGTTGGCTCCAGATTCTCAAGACAGACGCACTTTCAAACCCAAACATACTTTTGGGAGAAAGATTACTGCCATCAAGAGAAATGCCTAAGATATAAACACCTCTGAGAACTACTTAGTAAGAAAAAAGTTCAAGCCAAAATAAGAGAAAACTCTTTATTTCCTTCTTGGCACACCCAGAATGCATACTGGCCTCTTCTAAAATGCAATGCATGTGCCGAAGTGACAGAAGCAAAAGATTTAGATTCACAGTGGGATGAGATATCTGGAGCTTAATAAAAGGCAGCAGAGCCATTGCAGAGAAATAATAGAGATGCCAGAGGGAGATGGATGTACAAAGTACTTTAAAAAAACAGTTTGGCTCTGCTGTTGTAAATATGAATCTAGCCATGTGCTTGGTCAATATATGCTAGATAGAACTCAATCTAACTCCTTATAGTTTTAAAAGATCTTTCTCTTGTCCTAAGACTTTCTAATATAGCATTTTATTATACCATTGTTACCCGATTTATCACCAGATTAGATTCAAAATATATACACTTTTTGTTCATTTCATTATATTTTCTTTCGATATCCAGAACTTAAAGTGTTTATAAAATTTATTTCTGAACTAAATTTCTATTATAGATCTCATATATATTATCTCTACACACATGAGCAAACACAATTTAGCACCAACTAATCCAATTCAAAACTAAGGAGAATCACACACTATATTCGCCTCCTCTTGTCTTTTGAATCTCAACTTAAATGCTAACTCCTCAAAAGACTTTGCCAGAAAAGATCCTCTAGTTATTCTAGATCACAGTGACCTATTTATGTCTTCTATGCAGTTATTCAAATGCGTAATTTTTTATTGTATTTAATTGTTATTCTCTGACTCTTCCAATAAGCTCTTTGAAAGCAGGGATCATGTCTTTCTGTATCCATCTCTACTACATATAAGTGTACCAAATACATCGTACAGGTTTAATAACTTAAGTATGTACTTTTAATTCTCTGTAAACACACAAGCACATACGACGTAAAGGGATTTAAGCAAACCTGCTTACACAGGGCTTACCAACAAAAGTTCTTGACATTAAAACATCAACTAAGCCAACTCTACCAAAGTAAGAGATCAAAATGAATAAAGCATAGAACTGGCAGTCAGCAAATTAAGACATTTATCCTTCGTACTCTAAAACAGACAATGGATTTAAAAGTTTTATATTGCTGTATAATATTACCACAAACTTAGCAGCTTAAAATGATACCCATTTATTATCTCACCATTTCAATGAGTCAGGAGTATGAGAAAAGCTTAGCTGAACCCTCTGCTTCCTATCATAAGGTTCCAATCATAGTGTCAGCCAGAGCTGCAGCCTCATCTGAGAACTGACTGGGGGAGGATCCATTTCTGAGCCTATGTGGTAGTGCACAGCATCAATCTCTTATGAGCTGTTGAACTGAGGACTTCAGTTTCCTAATCACATACATCCCCCATCACTCTTGTCATATTCCATTGGTCCTGCCCACTTTCAAAGCAAGGGGACCACAATGGTGGGGTTACCAGGAGGCAGGGATCAAGGAGGCACCCTGGAGTCTGCCTACCACAGATGGAATGGTTACAAGGAGCCTTGTTCATTTAATAATTTTTTCAGCTTTTAAGGCCAGGGGTACACGTGCAGGTTTGTTAAACATGTGTCATGGGGTTTATTGTACAGATTATTTCATCACCCAGGTATTAAGCCTAGTACCCATGAGTTGTTTTTCCTGATACTGTCCCTCCTCCCAACCTCGAACCTCCAAAAGTCCCCAGTATGTCTTTTTCCCCTCTATGTATCCATACATACCCATGTATCTGTTCTTGTGTTAGTTTCCCAAGGATAATAGCCTCCAGCTCCATCCATGTCCCTGCAAAGGACACGATCTCATTTTTTCATGGCTGCAGAGTATTCCATGGTGTATTTATACAACATTTTCTTTAACCAGTCTATCCTTGATGGATATTTACGTTGATTCCATGTTTTACTATTGTGAATAGTGCTGCAATAAACATACGTGTGCATGTGTCTTTATAATAAAATGATTTATATTTCTTTTGATATATACACAGCAATGGGACTGCTGGATTGAATGGTATTTCTGTCTTTAGGTTTTTGAGGAATCACCACACTGTATTCCACAATGGTTGAATTAATTTACACTCCCACCAACAGTTAATAAATAAAAATATTTTCTGGTAGTAAAGAGTAAATCCAATCTTACTGGCTTCCCCAGAATTTCATGAATAAAATATTCAAATAACTCACAAAAGTAGTGTAGGCATTCACATAGAAGAGCATTTAGTAGTTCTTTATAGCAGGAGAATAAACCAAAAAAAATGTGAAAGTCTTCAGAGTTTTATCAAAAACAGATTAAATAAGTTAGATGATGCAAATAGCATAAAAAGCAGCTAAAGATATTACATACAAGAAGCTAAATGAAAGCCAATGGCATATGTGGGAGACTGTATCGGAGTCCCATCCTTGCTACAATTCACTGTGATTAGATCATACTTCCTTGCCCCATTGGCTTTGAGGTTAGTCATATGAGCTGCTTTAACCAATTGATGTGGATAAAGATGACAGCAAGCGAGATCTGAGCGATAACAGTGAGAGGTATGATGAGTTTCACTTTGTTCTGTTTGCATTCCTACCATCCACCATGACAGTAACTCATCCCAGAGAAGATCCAGAGTGAGAAGACATGCCGAGTATGGTGAAGCCCAGCAGAACACTGGCCAACTCTCAGGCTTACAAGTAATGAACATTTGTTGTCATAAGTGATTGAATTTGAGTTGTTCATGGTATCAGTATGGTATCGATATACCAATATGGTATACAACATGGTATCAGTAAAAAGTTGGCAACAAAGTATAGAATTTTCCAAGTAACAGATCAATAAAATGAGAAGTGACTTAGCATATTCCCTAAAATTATAATGCTTGTTTCAAGATGAAAGTGTTTCTATGCATTTTTATTCCCTTCATTCTCATCCCTAACAACAGTTTCTTCTTCCTAGAATGTCCTCTTTGGGGTTTGGGGGGGTTATTAAAAAACTGCTCCTTTCCCCAAAACCTGAGTTTAGGATACTGTAGAAGTTTCAGAGAAATCAGGCAGACAGAGACTAACCTATCCCTTTTATTATTATTACTTTATTATCATTGTTGAAAAGAAAGCTTATGTGTTACAGTCCAAGAGGTCTACTAAGATGAAGCCCAGAACTAAGCTTCCTACTCAAGGCCAGGGAGACATGGACACAGCCTTTGCTTCTGAGGGTCTCTACTACTAACTTTAAAACGTTGAAGAAAAGAGGCCTGAGCTGAGCTCCTTTCCCAAAGCCACCAGTCTAATACGTGACTCCTGTTTACATGGTGGGGAAAGAGACCAAGAATGCCACTCTAAGAAAATTCCTGGGAGAAAACAGGAGGGAAAGGTCTTTTGTGTTTTAGAAGCATTAATCTCTCACACTCCAGTATTTTCTCAACATCTTAATTACAGCACTTATTAGAGTTACCCTGTAATTTAAACCCCATTAAAAAGTGGACAAAGGACATGAACAGACATTTTTCAAAAGAATGCATACAAATGACCAACTAACATGAAAAAATGTTCAACATCACTAATCATCTGAGAAATGCAAATTGAAACCACAATGAGCTAGTAACTTACGTCAGTCGGAATGGCTATTATTAAAAAGACAGAAAACAACAGATATTGGTGAGGATGCAGAGAAAAGGCAATGCTTAACACTGTTGGTGGAAATGTAAATTAATACAGCCTCTATGGAAAGCAGTACACAGATTTCTCAAAGAATTAAAAACAGAACTACCATTTCATCCAGCAGCCCCACTACTGAGTATCTACCCAAAGAAATAAAATCGTTTATGATGGTTAATACTGAGTGTCAGCTTGATTGGATTGAAGGATACAAAGTATTGATCCTGGATGTGTTTGTGAAGGTTTTGCCAAAGAAGATTAACATTTGAGTCAGTGGACTGGGAAAGGCAGACCCACCCTTAGTCTGAGTGGGCACCATCTAATCAGCTGCCAGCACAACTAGAATATAAGCAGGCAGAAAAATGTGAAAAGAGACTGGCCTAGCCTCCCAGCGGACATCTTTCTCCTGTGCTGGATGCTTCCTGCCCTTGAATATCAAACTACAAATTCTTCAGTTTTGGAACTTGGACTGGCTCTCCTTGCTCCTCAGCCTACAGATGGCCTATTGTGGGACCTTGTGATCCTGTGAGTTAATACTTAATAAATTCCCTTTTATATATATTCCATTAGTTTTGTCCTTCTAGATAACCCTAATACATTATTATATTTTAAAAAGATACCTGCACTTGTATGTTTATCACAGAGCAAGTTATAATCGCAAAGATATGAAACCAACTAAGTGTGTATAAATGGAATAGTGGGTAAAGAAGATGCAGTAGGCTGGGTGTGGTGGCTCATGCCTGTAATCCCAACACTTTGGGAGGCTGAGGCAGGCAGATCACCTGCAGTCAGGAGTTCAAGACCAACCTGGCCAACATGGTGAAATGCTGTCTCTACTAAAAATACAAAAAAGTAGCCTGGCATGGTGGTGCATGCCTGTAGTCACAGCTACTGAGGAAGCTGAGGCACAACACTTGAACCCAGAAGGCAGAGGTTGCAGTGAGCTAAGATCATGCCACTGCACTTCAGCCTGGGCAACAGAGTGAAACTCCATCTCAAAAAAGAAGGAAAAAAGAAGATACAGTATATACACCATGGAATAATATTCAATCATAAAGCCGAATGAAATCGTCTTTTGCAGCAACATGAATGAAACTGGAGGCCATCAAGTGAAATAATTCAAACAGAAAGCCAAGTACCACACGTTCTCATTTATAAGTGAGAGCTAAATAATGTGTACAGATAGAGAGTAGAATAATAGACATTGGAGACTAGGAAGGGCAGGAGGGGGTTAGGGATGACTAATTAATTAATGGGCACAATGTAAACTATTCAGGTGATGGCTACACCAAAAGCCTAGGTTCTACCACTAAGCAATATATCCTTGTAACAAAACTGCACTTCTATCCCCTACGTCTGTTTTTTTAAAGAAATCATAAAGTAATTTCTGAAAAATACAAAAAAGAGTTACCTCATATTTAAGCTATTTATGTCTGTACCTGTCCGTGTCACACTGTGACTCTCTGAAAATCAGTCCACAGTTTATTCATTTTAAAATTCCCTGCGGCCCACAGTACCCACAGAAAACAGGAATTTGGGAAATGTGTGCAAACTGATTATCTGTTATTTACTAAAACTTGTTCTTTGCTCATCAATAAGAAATAACTAGAGACAGGTAACTTAAGTGCTAAATGGAAGGCAAACTGGTAGAGTTTCAGTATAAGTAAAACTTGGAAAATTCTCAGGTTCTCTTAATGAGTGAAGGCCAAATTCCCCATGCCTGGAGACCTGAGACTTCAGGTGCATCCTTCCCCATAAGCACTGGATTTGTGCACAGGTGAGCTCTAATTTCTGGAAGTATCTGTGGAGATTTATCTTTGACAGGCTAGCTCCACAACAGTATAAATATTGCTGATAAAATAATCGCTCAAATATCAAGAAATGTAACAGTCTGTATACTTTGCCAAATAAAACAGATATTAATCTCCTGGATGATTTGAATGTAACATATCAAAAATGCATTCTTAATTTACTCCTAGATTTTCTACATAAATAGAAATAACAAGACTGCTTTCCAAGAGACAAACTTTAATTATACATCCATTTAAAGATGAAAAATCATGCAGTCCCTCACAATAAAAAGGGCATTTCTGATCCAAGAGAAAGCAACTGCAGTAAAGAAAATCCCTAAACTTACTGGAGAGTGTTTCTTTCCGAGAATTGGCTCCAACTTCATAGAAGAGCTGCTGAGGTCAGAGTGAGCGAACTGTGTGATTCAAAGTGTGTATCCAAGCAGGAAATGTACTAGAATTGGGAAGTATTCAGCAAAGAGGTGTCTGGAGGCAGGTAGTGCCCTGTTCCCCAATCAGGCTAAATAGTGGCTTTCAGCAATCCACTTGACAACTCTGATTGAGATGAGATTGCAGTCCGTAAGGGGTCAAGAAAACTTACACTCTAGCTACCATAATCACAAAAATGCCAAAAAGCAGGGACAAAGAATAGGGAGTTCATAGAAAGTAAGAAAATGTAATAGCTGTGTCTCCACCCAAGCATGGTGAAAGGTAAAATGTGGCTGAGGAAAAAAAAAAAAAAAAATTGTGGCAGGCCTAGACTGTCAGTCTGAATCGAAAACAATAGCAATGAGATTGTCCTATACAAAGGCAAGGCATCAGAGGTGCTCTGCAGAGCCTGTTGTGTTTTGTTTAATTCCAAGTAAAAGCTCCATTTGAGCATAATTGTTATAGGACTAGAACTCACTGAATGTTAGAGCTGGGTAGGATCTTGGAGACCACCTAGGACATCTCCCGTTCCTCCCAATCCCAACACCTCCAGTCAGTTTTACTCACAAAGAAGCTGAAATCCAAGAGATAGGACTTGCTCTCTGGCTGATTATTCTGCATTTGAGCTAAAGTATGCCTCTAGCCTGGGAGCTCAGCTCCTCTGGAGACAGGATAGCATGGATATTAAATGGCCCAGATGTGGAGCCAGAAACAGCTGGTGGCTCATTCTCACTCTGCCACTCATCAGCTGCATAAATAAATCACTGAGCCTCAGTTACCTCGCTTGCGAAATGGAAATGGCATATGCCGCATAGGTAGCTATATTTAGTAAAATGTCACTGTAAAATTGTTATTGTAAAATGCTTAGTATATTGCTTAGTACATAGTAAATGGTTATTATTCCTCATTCCTTAACAACATAAGTGTACAATGACTCACCAGCTCAGCTGGGTCCCCTTCATACCTTAGCAGAGCTTTTACTAGTCCTTAGAGGGTCACTTAACCCTCTTTCTCATTACCCATCAAGGCACTTCAAATTCTCATCATTTATCGTATCAATCCCTCTATGTTCTTGCCAACTCACTCTCACTTTTTCTTCTACCTTGTCCTTTTGCTAAAGAGACTGGCCCATCCTTTTCCATGCTATTCAGAACCATATTCCATTTTTTTCAGCCCTCTCTGTTTTCATATCTCATTGCCCCCTTAATCCTTTCCTCCTTCCTATCCCTCAGCCTATAAAAAACCTCCTCCATTCTAAGAAAAATTACAACAATTATATTAGTTCCTTCAATTTCCATAAAAATAAAGCCCTTTTCCACTTGTTCTCATTTTGTCTTCTGGGTTTTTTTTTTTTTTTTTTTTGGTCAATCGTCTCCTAAGCACAAGCTGTAGTTGGTCCTTGTCTAGTCTGCTTTATTGCCCACCTTCACACTGTAAACTTCAAAGTCCTATCTTCCTTTGTCCCGGAAGACCTCCTAATGTCCAGACCCAAAGGCTTCGATGAACTCTTCACCCTCCTGGATCTCATGGCAGCAGTAACACTGCCCCTCCCTAATGCTCTCCACCCCTTCACCTGCCAGAGCACCTGGCTGCCCTCCGACCTCTCTGATCCCACTTTTTCTTGTTGTGGTGGTAGTTGTTTCTGTTAAATTTATAACTGTTGGTTAGGCTCAGAGTTCCATCCTTGGTCATCTTCTCCCCTTGTTTATTTCAGTATCTCTAAAGCACTCCAGACTTAATATATGCATAAAAACACATTTCTGCTCTCATTCCAATTCTACAAGTTTTAGTTAATGGAGCCTACTAACCCTGTTAGCCAAAGAGCCTCCCTTCCCTTTTCCTTACAGCCCACCTCATCTTCCATATCTAATCAGTCACCATATCCTGCTATTCATCCTTAGAAATGCCCCCTCCAGCCCAGCCCCTCATCTCCATGTCCATGGCCATGGCTTTAGTGAGAACCTCATCATTTCAGAGCTAGAATATTACAAATAGTCTCCAAACTGGTTTCAACCGACCCTGGCCTTCCCACTTCAGTGCGACCTCTATATATTAACCAGAGATGGAAATAAACTGGATCGTGAATCTGTTCGGTCCCTAGGCTGCAACATAAAACCACCTTCCATAAACTGATATAAAAGTCTTTTCAGACCTGTAATTACCTCCACACCACGGACTCTAGTCAAATGTACTATCTCACCATTCCTAAGCACATTGCCCTTTCACAAATCTTGATCCTACTCATGCCGGTCTCGTTGCCAAGAATATTATTTCCCTCTATCTCTTCCTGTTAGCACCTTCCGTGCCCAACTCATATGTCACCCACCTACGGCAGTATCCCTAGACAGCCCCAGGCAAAATGTGGCCATGGTACTTTGTTCACACCTCTAACAAGCTCTTACCCCGTGGAATTGTAAGAAAACACTTTAATGTGTCTGTCTTGACAGTGGCATTGTCAGTCTTTCACAGCCAGAATTATATTTTTTCATCTTTTATTTCAGCACCTATTAGAAAGCCTTGACATACTAGGTGATCAAATATATGTTTACAGAATAAATGAATAACTGCAGAGTGAAATGTGGTCAATAGAGACTGATGCTTTTATTGCCCTTTCAATTATTTTCATGCATAATTGCACTCCCTGTAACCTACAACTAAATGACAAAGTAGTGAAACCAATCATTCCAATAACAAAATATCTACTTTCCATTCAGAAGATTTTTGTGAGATCAGCAATAGTAGCAGTGGAGGAAAATTGGGAATGCAGAGTGTTTAGGCAGAGGTGGCCTCTGGAGAGGGGCACAGGAGAGCATTCAAACACACTCTGTCAAAATTCCCAACCCTAAAGGGGGATTACAGAAGAAACTGCCCCATGTCAATAGATGGGCAGAGAGGAAGGGCCCAATAGCCACAGTCAACTTATCATCATACATCTCAAATATTCAATTAATTTTCCATTCCATGCAATGCAACAAAGATTTATGAAGTGCCAACTACATTTTAGGCAGTGTGTTACAGCTATAAAATAAAAATAGTTTAGATTTGCATAAGTATTTTTAATTTTCAAAGTGCTTTCATATACATTAAATTATTTTGATTTCATTTTTATGCTAAATCAAAGTTAGATATTCCAAAATACAACCTCATGAAGTAATCCCTCCAACTCTGATACGATAACCGGGAAGGCTGAACTTACTTAAACTTTGAGATATGGCCAAATACAAGGATGAAAAATAGTTGATTACTCAGGACAAGGCTCTTCATTCATTCACATTAGTGTGGCAATGTAATATCAGATGCCAGGCACTGTGCATGTGATCACTACCTTCAATCCCTGCCCACAAGTGGCTTCCAACAGAGGAGGGAAACCATGCAAGCTTACACAGCAAATATAAGTAAAAATAATAAGGCGTATATTCGAAGTGCAAATGTTATGGTGGTTTAGAGAAAGGAGAAGCACGTCCAGTCGGGGGAATTAGAAAAAGTCTCATAACGAGAGTTGCCTTGGAGCTAAGTTTGAAAGGGGAAAAGAATTGGTTAGAGAATCGGCATGAGCTAAGTTGTAGAACCAGAAAGGCTCAGAGTACAGAGCAGGGAGCATAATTCTCCTGGTTTTCTGGGAATATGAAATTGTCAGTTACAAAGCTATGAAGGAAATCTGAGGCCTTTAAAGAGAGCTTTGAATAAGTTGCTGAAGAATTTCTGCTTCATTATATAGACACTGGGGAAGAAGGGAAGTTTCTGAGGTTAGCATGAGATGGTCAGATCTATGCTTTGAGGAGGGAGTTGAATGGAGTTGTAGGATAATGCAGAGGCAGGAAAGACTAGAGACAGAAGAGTCTGGAGGCAGCATGTGCAGCAGGCAAGTGTGCAATTTCTATTTCATGAGAATAAATCCTGAGGTTCTATAGCTGTCAACAGAGCTGTTAACAGCTTACATTTTGAAAATAGCTATTGCAAGATAAAAACTCCTATAGCACTTTACAGTTAATCACTATGTACTTAATTGGTATCTACAAAGTCCCTAGTGCTATGCTAAATCCAAAGAGGGAGGAGACGGTCGCACGAAAATAGAAAGTGGTGCACAGTGAAAAGATATCAATATAACACATACTTAATAATTAGTAGACTATATTAGATCATTTGACTACCATGGAAATAATAGCCAATTTTACACGGTTTTGTAGTGTAAGACTAAAACGTACATGATTGGTAAGAAAATTATATTAAAGATTATGATAAATGTCAATATATATTACATCATGAAAATGTTCACAAGTGAAGACTGAAGAGCTGAATTAATTAGCTGCCCAAAATAAGAAATAAACTTGAGAGCTGATGGTCTTGTACTCTTTTCATGAGACATCATTTATTCATTCATTCAACAAATACTTATTAAGTATCTATTATGTGCCAGGCACTATTCTAAGGGCTTGGCATATGTGAGTGAACAAAACAAATGCTCCTGCAGCCTTGAGCTCACATTCTAGCAGAGAAGAAAGATAAAGATAATGAACATAAGTAACATGGTAGCTTAGAGTGTGACAAGTGTACAGGAAAGAAGAGTAAGGTACGGGGGCTGTAGTGCTGCAATTTCAAACGGGATGGTGGTTAAGGGTGGGTGTCCTTTAAAAGACAATATGTCACCAATAGGTCATCAGTAAAGGCTATGGCTGCAAAAGACTGCTAAAAAAAAATTCCATCCACGATGCCAAAGAGTTTGTCATTTCAAGTTTAGGAAATGTCAGCTCAGATTCCAAACTTCTGAGGTAAAGACAAGATGAAAGGCATATCTGGCATCACCTCGAAACTGTAGGTTCACTCGTTGTTGTGTAGAAAGTAACGCATAAGACATAGCAAAAGAGCAGAGTTAGAGCCTGGCACTGCTCTTTCATATTCTTTGCCACCTCCCTTTTTTCTCTCGGTTCCTAAACTCTCTGTATTTGCACTGTGTGATTGGTCCATTCTGTTGTACATTCTCAGACTTTAGTTCAAAATAACCAAGTCTTCCAGACTTGATTTTTGCTGTTAATCAAAATTCCTGAACTAAACTCAATGTAGTCAGCAAGGATCTTTTTAAATCCAGAGTTTACAGCAGGGGGAGGGGCAGTGTTTGTGAGAGATTAGATATTAATACATTATGCAAATTGACCGAGATCCAACTATGAGTCCAAGCGCAGAAGAGAACAGAGTACAAGTTTTATGAGACTGAGGAAAACACCTGGGATACATCTATTACAGAATTAGCCAGCAATTAACTTGATACATATCAGCCAACCTGCAGAGACTAAATGGAGTAGCCAAAAGTCCTCATGGCACTGGATCTACATCAGCCAACAGACAACTGGGGAAATGTTAATGGATCTGTGAAGAACATAATTTGGCAACCTCGGAGACTATCTATAATTATGATTCACACTCAAGTTGACTTTTATTGGCAATATTTTTAAACAAGGAAAAATCAGTAAAAAAAAAAAATTGGAAAGAGGAAAAAAGGGAGGATTTATTTGAAATTGATCTCCTTTTAAAGTTTCATACGAATGGAACATTTCAGGCATCTCTAAAGAGTCAAAACAGCAATTAATGTTAAACAATCCAGTTCTGTACTTGGGTGTGGTCTCAAACGCAGTCTAAAACAACTGTGGTTTTCAAATGGTGTCTACTCTTAACAGAACTATCCAAAATTCTTCATATATTACCCAGTGACTTGACATAATTAAACTACCTCTGACATAATAATTTCAACGACTTGGAGAAGAGATAAAATACCACATGCAAAGCCATCACTGTAGTTTAATCCTCACCTTGGTTTGGTAACTTTGCAACGTCAAGTGGTATAATAGGGGCTTTATTTATGCAGGGAGAAGGTTCCTGAGGCTGAGTGGAATGGAAAGAGGAGGAAGCAGTTAGGGTAGCACATGTCCCCAGAAGGACCTGTTGAAAACATGTCACATCATGTCACTTTGCAGCTTAACACTTTCCCATGGCCTCCCTTCAGTCCAGACACATGCAAACGCCTTACAGTGGGTGCCAGGCCCTTAGTGGCCCTGCTCTTGCCTTCCTCTCTCTTGCTCACCAGACTCCTGCCAAGCTGTCTTCCTGATCTCAAATGTGCCAAGCTCCTTCCCACCTCTCTGCACATGCTTCTCTCTGTCTGGTTCACCGCCCCCACCCCCCACCCGCAACCCCTCCTTATCTTCATGTGTCTCATTCTTGTCATTCAGGATCTGCTCAAATGATACCTCCTCAAGGAGGTCTTGCGTTCACTATGTATCAGAGTACCAGCTTTGTCACCCACATCCCCAAGGCACATACCCTCAAACCCTGTCCTTATGTTACTTTTATAGCATTTATCTCCACCTGAAATCATATTGGTTTTTCACTTGTTCATTTTCTGCCTTCTTAACTACAACATATGGAGAAATTGCATTGCCAGATTACCCTTGAAAAACTAGGAAATAATAATGAGTGTTGAATGCCAGAGAAAGCAGCAAAGATGAGCTAAGGGAAAAATTAATATGTAAGTTAATTTAAAATAGGCACGTATTTAAGATAGAAAAAGAAAACACATTTCAGAAGCTGTAGAACTACCCTGAAGAAAGTGCATATAGGGAATAAAATTTAAATGGTCAAATAACAAGTGTTTAATTAGTACTTATAAGATTTTCTTTTTTATTTTAACTGGGGTTTGCAATTCATATAGGAGAAGTAGAGGTTATTGATGCCTAAATAAATTATTTGGTTGGGAGAGATGGGATAAATAAAAATAAGAGTCCACCTATCAGACAGTTATTCAAAGTCTAATGTTTTCCAATTGTATGAAATATTAAATGTAGTAACATTCAGACTTGTCAAACTGGATAAAACTTAGTATCCAGCACTCTTATACACTTATGGATGTGAGCATAAAATGATTCAGCTTTTGGAAGATAACATGGAAATGGACATCAAAATTAAAACTACTTACTTCCCTTGAATTTATCTGTTCCACTCTTAAGACTGTCAATTCCAACTTCTATATTGTCATAATAGCAAACATAAACATTCCTCATATAATTCCACTAAATTATAAGGATTCCTAATGTAGAATACCATGCAGTAATTAGAAATTGGATGGAAACTGAATGGTTTTGCATTTTATGTAGAGTGCATCATCTAGGTTGCACAAGTATGTAGACCGAAACTTTACTTGCAAAATATGGAATATACAAATATGCAGGCAGGTATGCAAACAAAAGTTATCTGTAAGAAAACATGGAAATTTCTTAATGTTTTTGATCACTCTAGGGAGTTAGACTGGAGTATGAAAAACTTACCTTCCACCTTATATTTTTCTGTATAATTTAAAAACTTTAAAAAAACTTATTCTTATAAGTTAATAGAAAAAGGAAATTAAATAGCAGGCAATTACAAACTTTAATATGATCTGACTCATGCCTAGCTCATGGCCATCACCTGCCTCCCACACACTTCACCTTTACACACGCTGCTCACTAACAGAAACTTCACCTTCCCCACCCCCTACCTCATAGGGCAGCAAACTCTAATTCTCCTTTAAGACTCAGCACAGATGCAACCTCATTTTAGCAGGTGTTCCTAACCTCGGGAAGCAGTGTTGCGCCCTCCTCTGTGCACTTCCATCCATCTCTGGCTGGTTTACCACATCTTCAGAGAGGTGCTTCTGCCCAACCATGAACCTCAACTTGAAGTTGTGGCGGTATCACATCTATGCAACCATGCGCATGTTAGTACGCAGAGCTCTCTCATGATAAACGTTGTTCCCCTAACTTCACTCTCCTACAGATATTTTCAACAACCTGTGCAGGAAGTAATACTGTCTTGTATTTACAAGTGAAATTGCTTTAAGTTGTTTAAGGCAAGGACTGTGTCTGTTTTTCTCTTTAATTCCCAAATCTATCCATGTCAGGCATACATTAGGCTTTCCATGAATACTGGTAAAAACAAGGCTGGAAACTCATGTGGAGAAGAATCTACAGACTTGTTTAAAGGATTTACATTTTAAAGAAAAACGCAGTTTTCAAAAGAAATGCACCAACATCTCAGAAGGTGTTGCCTTCTTGGCATGAGCTTAACGCTGATTCCAGGAGCCTGGGCTTTGGAAGCAGAGACTAAAGGTCAATATTAAGAACATCTGTGTCTTAATTCAGGTGTCCCCAGGGCATTTTATCAACTTGAAGACCTAAATATGTAGGGTAAAAATCTGCCTCAGGTTGGAAGCTTCAGTTAGGAATTTTCAACAGTTCAGTATGAATGAATAATTGAAAGTTGCAGAAGGACCCCAAAAGAATACAGGAGAAAATAGCTTATTAAAAATGACAAGTAAGGTTTTATAGTAGTCATTCTTGCATTTTTTATTCCACTCATCTAATCATTCACCAAGTTCTTTTTTTCCTTCTACATATTTTTTAATGTGTTCCTTTCTCTCTACCCCAGCTCTTTACCATAGCTTAGTAATTTCCCTGTCATCTGGACTCTGCAGAACACCCTAGCACCTTCAATTCCTGCCTTCCCTCATTCTTCCATTTATTTGGCAAATGTGATTGATCACAAATGTGTCTGGGGCTTTAGTGGAAGCTGACAATAAGCAAGACAGGCAATGATGCCTTTGGAGCAATATGCTTCAACCACAACAAACTAGTACCTTAAGTTCCAGCTGCCTGAAATCTCCTCCCCACCAGTCTAACCCACAATTTGTTTCATGCCTGACTTTCTCCAAACACCTTCTAGAGTTTCTGTATGCAGTATTAAGGGCCCCATCTTATATTTCCAAGATACCTATTACATCAGGCAAGGTCTTAGCAGAAAGCAATTGACACATTCAGGGAGGGCACTCAAAGAGGCCTTAAGACAGGGACTTGGATTAGCCTGTTCTTATGCTGCTAATAAGGACATATCCAGAGACTGGGTAATTTATAAAAATAAAATAAAGTAAAAAAGAGTTTTAATGGACTCACAGTTCCATGTGGCTGAGGAGGCTTCACAATCACGGTAGAAGTCAAACGACGAGCAAAGCAACATCTTATATATGGTAGCAGACAGAGCGCCTGCACGGGAACTCCTATTTATAAAGCCATCAGATCTCGTGAGACTTACTACCACGAGAACAGAATGAGGAAACCTCCCCCATGATTCAATTATCTCCTCCTGGCGCCCACCCTTGACAGGTGGGGATTATTACAATTCAATGAGATTTGGCTGGGGTGAAATCAATTATTCATTCAATTAATTCAATTAGTCATTCAATAATTCACTCATGCTGAACTGTCGAGAATTCCTGCTAACTGAAACTTCTAACCTGAGGCAGATTTTACCCTACATATTCAGATCTTCAATTTGATAAAATGCCCTAAGGACACCTGAGTTAAAAAAGACACAGATGTTCTTAATCATTGCCCTTCATTTATTCTCTCCTTCCAGAGCCCAGGCTCCTGGAATCAGTGTTAAGCTGATGCCAAGAAGGCAACACCTTTTCCACCCAAACCACATCAGGACTCTGCAAAATTTGGCCAGGGCCAAGGGATAAGGGCTAGTGAAGCACCCTGAGAGCAGCAATATCAGGGAGCTGTTTCTTCCTCCAAGGTCTGAAGCAGCACAAGGTAGAGACAACTGCCAAAACATTAAGAAAGTCAGTGAAATTGTAAGGGAGGATCACTTGATAGAAGCTGTGACTTAAGGAGAAATTCATCTAACCTGCAGTGACCAGCAGGGAAGAGCCAAGAAATAAACACCCCAGCCTTATGGTCATCCTTTCCTTCCATCTCTTGCTAGTTTGATCTTTGATCAAACTCCACCTGGAGCCAGAGGGCAAGAGAGCCCTCTGATTGAGCTTGTCGTGGTTAACTTCCTGGGGATCAGAGAAAGAGAAGGGGGTGGAGCCAGCAAGACAAACAGAAAGTATCCAACACAGCTTCAGTCATTGTATTTATGTGGTACAGTGTCTCTCCCAACTGAACTCTGACTTCCTTGGAAGGAGGACACAGGCCTCTTTGATGCAGGAAGTGAGTGGGTACTCAGTAAGTTCACTGACAACAAGAATAAAACAGTTTTCTTCTGCTTATCTTCAATGTTTTCCTTTTTTTTCTACTTGGAAAAGGAAAAATGAAGCCACTGAAACGCTGCTGTCCTCTAGCCTTTGCAGGAGAAATGTCCATCTGTGCTTTGTTGAAGTTTAATGTATTAAGGGATTTTTAAAAATAAACATGACCTTTTTTAGGTCACGAAATGGCCATGTCTCATGCTGGGTATTTTAATAAGCATTTTCAAGTCCTAGAAGCCCAAAGGTCACCTTGCTAGGACTTCTGTCCTGTTGTTAGAGGAACTGTGGGGAGGCCTTCATTTACCACACCAGCCTGGGCTGATAAGGATCCAAGTAGGAGCCATCCAGGGCTAGGCACAGCCTTGCTTCCCTTAGCAGACAAGAAAGGAGCTGGCGGCTACAGGCCTGTTTTCAAGCCTGTTTTTGAAACAACACATAATGAAAGCATATTAAAATAAAATATTGAAATTTCTAATGCCTTATGAGAAAATCAATGAAAATGTTGATTGTTGGTGCATTTGATATTTAATGCCCCTTCTTCTAACCAGAAGTGTGGATCAGAATCAGGATGAGGTCTGAGCTCATTTGCTTGCCGAAGACATGCGCTGTACAACAAGCTCGGGTTGTTCCATTTAAGCTTATTATTTTCACCAACTCAGGCTTTTTTTCCTCTCCAGTGATGCTTAATTTAACCAGAGATTAGAATGCTAAGGCCTCTGGGAGTGAGAAAGGAATACTCCTCAACCGTGATGATTCAGCCAAGGGAACTGAGGCAGAGGGAAAGCGTTTTCTCCCAGGGTCTCCCATGGCTCAAGAAGATTTAATCACTTCCTTTGACATCTTCTAAGAACAGCCTTTCAGAAGCTTCACCGAGCTTAGCCCCAAAGTCCAATCAGAAGTTCGCATTGGCTTAGTGAAAAGGCGGTTTTTACTCCTGCCCCAGGATAAGAGTACAAAGCGTATACCAAACACTCCCACGTGGGTTAAGAGCATTTCTGCTGGGCAGCATCCTTGTGGAGGTGGATTTTTTAAACCTCCACAAGCCTCTCTCTCAGCAATATTCAGCTTCTGATTTCTGGAATGACCTGCTTGTCTGACATTAATAATCATAGCCTGTACTCTACCCACATAATGTTCTCACCAGTTTAGGAATCTATAGCTCCTTTATGTTCTCATTGGAAAACTCCTCTTTGCTTGACTTAAAACAGTGTTGATTCGTTTTAACAGACATCAATCAAGCACCTCCCATGTCAAAGCATCAAGATGGGCATTTGGGAAAAGGGTGAAAAAGAGTGAGGCAGAATCTCTTTCTTTGGGGAACTTAGAGGTGACTTCGGTTGAGCAAGAGAGACCCAAATACAGAGCAAGAGGGAAGTGTCTAAGAGAGGGATCAGTTAAAATTGGTATTTAAGCACATGAGGATGAGAGGTTCCATCCAACTGGAGCATCTCAGGAAGGACTTTCCAGGTGAGGAGTAATTTCCAGGTGGGAATAATTTGGATCCCCAGAAGGATGTGCTCAAATTTGGTAAGCAGAAACAACTGCAAGCAAACCATGAACAAATGTCTCTTCTAGCAGCTTGATGCAGTCTCCCACTTGCTCATGCAATAAGCATTTATTGAGTGCCTACTGTATGCCTTTGTGGGGATATAAACATGAGTACGAGTAAGTCCTCTCAAAAGAAGTTCACAGGCTGATAGGGAAGAAAGGTAAACAATAGTTGCTATACACTGTGATAGCAAATCATAAAAATGCAGCCCAAGGCAGCAGAGATTCTCTGTCTAGGTGGGAATGGAAGCCTTCACAAGGAAAAGACATTTGTACTGGATTTCAAAGGATGAGTAAGTGCTTGATACAGTTCCAATAGAAATGCAAAGGCATGGACATAGGAAATAGAATGGGGTATCTATCAGGTAACTGCAACTCAACTAGACTGGCTAGAACACAAGTCTCATGAAAGGGAACGGTAGGGAAATGAAGTGAAGACACCCAGACATGGGCATAATCAACAGCTCTTTGATCATAAGCCAAGAAGTTTTAGGTTTTATCTGTGAGCGCTAGAGAGTGGTTTTAAATGAAGCTGCAAAGTGTTCTGGTTTACATTTAGAAGAACTGCCGAAGCTTTATAGAGAGTTGAAGGCATGGGCTGGAGAGGAAATGTTGATTACGAGAGAATTGCAACGGTATAAGAAAGAGATGATTGGAAACTGAACTGAGTCAAATGCTGTGAATATAGCAGAAATGAGTGAGTCGTGAAAAGGTGTGGAGATGCTGCAAGAAGGTCAAGTAAAGTGAGGAGATCCCCAGAGGATTTTCATATTAAGAGGTCCTCTGTAACCTAAACTCAAGCAGTTTTGATGAAATGATAGGAACTAGAAGCCTGAGAAGGCTGGAAGGTGAGGACATGAATGCCAGGAGCACAAATATCTCTGTCACAGAGTTTGGCGGGGGAGGGAGAGAATGACAGCGGACAATAGCTGGGTGGAGCCAGAGTCAGAGGTTGGGGTATCTTTATTAAAACAATAGATAGTTTAGCATGTGTCCTTTCTGCTCAAGAGAATCTAGTAAAGAGGGAGGTTTGAAAAATGACATCCAAACCCTAAATCAATAGCTATATTTAGAAAGAGGGGAGAGATGGCTTTGGAACCATTCTTCTCAAACTTTAATGTGCAGGCAAATCTGGGCTCTTGTTAAAATGCAGATTGTGATTCAGTAAGAACTGAATGGCACCCAAAATGCTGCGTTTCTAACAGCATCCAGGTGATGTCAATATTACTGGCCCAAAGATTACAGGCTGAAGAGCAAGACCCCATCTAGTAAGATGTCCCCCTCAGTATCACAAAACTATAAGTTCTCCCTCAAACTAACTTATAAATTCAACGCAATTTTAATCAAATCCCAACAGGGTTTTTCACAAAATTTGATCCCAACAGTTCATTTGAGAGAGTAAAAGGCCAAAAATAGCCAAGACAGTTTTGAAGAAAATAAATAACAATGAGTCACTAACCCTTGATTCTACCATGAGTCACTAACCTTTGATTCTCTGTCAGAAATTAAGACAAACTATAAAGCTACAATAACTTAAAGTGTGAGAACAGGGGTAATCACATAGACCAATGGAATGAAATAAAGTGCGCTAGGACAAAGGGCCCACAATGTGGAAAATGATAAAATTATATTCTAACTTCATGCCACACTCAACAGTTAAGTACGTCAAAGGACAAAATTTTTTAAGGAAAATTTTAGCTTTTAGAAGACAATGTAGTCAAATATCTTAATGACCTTGTGGTAGGAGAAGGTTTCTTACACAAGACATTAAAAAGTACAGATTCATAAAGAAAAACATTGATAAACTTGGCTTCTTTAATATTTAAAGCTCTTCTCTGACAGAAATCAACATACAGTACTGGTGTACTTTTAAAGCAATTTGGCAGTACCTAGTAAATTTGAATAGGTGTATATCCTGCCATCCAGCAAACCCACCTCCATTATACCCTAGAGAGATTCCTACATACAAGCTCAAAGACACATAAATAAAATCTTCCTTGCAGCTACTACCAAACACTTACAAAATCATCAGATCTCACGAGAACTCACTCACTATCATGAGAACAGCATCGTGGAAAACTGGCCCCATAATTCAATTACCTCCACCTGGTCTCTCCCTTGACACGTGGAGATTATGGGGATTATAATTCAAGATGAAACTTGGGTGGGGACACAAAGCCTAACCATGTTCCATATTGATACAAAGTTGGCAATTAGCTAAACAACTATGACATGGGATTAAAAAAAGTACTGAAAGGTTGAAGGTGCTGGCAAGAGAGTAGCTAAAGTGATGTGCCGTGGGGTCAGACTGGATGGTGAAATGGACAGAGGAAGGGAGACATGAACTGGCAAGGAAAATAGAAAAGAGGAACTAAGTAAGGCAATTGGAGATTTTCCTGGAGCAAAGAACACATTTTGTGTAAGAGTAAGAACTCTGGAAGATCATGAAATTCTGGTTGGAGTGTGAATGTGAACACTGGGATCTCCAACATTGGCCTAGGCTAAGGATGTATAATACAGACCCAAAAGCAAATGCAGCAAACACAAAAATAGACAAATGAGACTTCATGACAGTACTCTACCAATTTAACCACCACCTATTCATCCATTGCTTCTTCTCTAAGGAATATCTCATTATTAGATATATTTTTGTGGATGCAATTAAATACAGTAACTTTTGACCAGTGCAATTATGTATATTACTAAAGGACATGATGCTTTCTAAACCATGATCAAGCTCTTTATCTCTTAAGTATCATTAGTATAAGTTTCTAGGCATGCCAAAAACCATGGAGGTTTCAACATTTCCCATTTAATTCATACATTATCTCACAAATGAATCATATGTAACTGGAAATTAACTTCTCCGTTCAAAGTTAGCAAGAGGTTTCTGACAAATGGTTGTTCATCGATTTAATGCTATAATCATAGTTCTCTTCAACATACAGCTTCTTGTGGCTTTGAAATTTTTCATGCATTATGAGGAGTTTTGTAATTTCTCCATCTTCAATTGCTTATGCAGACATGGGGTCCACAATCCTTGTACACATATCTCCACAAACATAACACAAATTCATCTACTTGTGGGAATGTTCTCTCCTTAGATCTTATTATACTTGGCTTTTGCTCTTCAAAAGAATATGTAATTATGCTTCCAACTACAAATATCTATTTCACTAATATCAAATGCATATGCTGCTGTTCTGTTTCCATGTCTTCTTGTTTTTCATAGTTTATCACTTCGATGCCAAATATCAGTGTAATTCTTATTAGTATATGTAAAATAGCAACTAAACTGACAAGGTACACAAGTTCATTGCAGTAACAACAATATGAGCAGCTGCAATCTAGTTTGCGTATGCAATGACAGGCAATGACAACTACATCACAGTTTCTGCCTGGTCTATGGCAATTGTAAAACACTGTCAATATTTTTTAATTTTTCTTTATGTTCTGGGATACATGTGCAGAATGTGCAGGTTTATTACATAGGTATACATGTGCCGTGGTGGTCTGCTGCACCCATCATCCCATCATCTGGGTCTTAAGCCATACCTGCATTAGGTATTAGTCCTAATGGTTTCTCTCCCCTAGCCTCCCACCCCGACAGACCCCAGTGTGTGACAGCCCCCTCCCTGTGTCCATGTGTTCTTACTGTTCAACTTCCACTTATGAGTTAGAACATGTGGTATTTGGTTTTCTGTTCCTGTGTTAGTTTGTTGAGAATAATGGTTTCCAGCTTCATCATGCCCTTAAAAAGGACATGTGTTCCCACTGTTCAACTCCCACTTAAGAGTGAGAACATGCAGTGTTTGGTTTTCTGTTCCTGTGTTTAGTTTGCTGAGGATGATGGCTTCTGGCTTTATCCACATCCCTGCAAAGGACATGAACTCATTCTTTTTTATGGCTGCATAATATTCCATGCTGTATATGTACCACATTTTCTTTATCCAGTTTATCATTGATGGGCATTTGGGTTGGTTCCAAGTCTTTGCCGTTGTGAATAGTGCTGCAATAAACATACATGTGCATGTGTCTTTACAGTAGAATGATTTATAATCCTTTGGGTATATACCCAGTAATGGGACTGCTGGGTCAAATAGTATTTCTGGTTCTAGATTCTTGAGGAATTGGCACACCGTCTTCCACAATGGTTGAACTCATTTACACTCCCACCAACACTGTCAATTTTAAAATGCATCCCAATTTTAGAATTGTTAAAAAAAAAAATGTACCTCTTAAAGCCATTATAACTAAGGTATACTAGTAAAAGTTAAGAAGAAAAGGAACTTTGGACCTTGATGCTAGTAAGTCACCTATAAAAACATTGAAGTAGTCTTAAATAATAGTGAATCTAAGATGAAGCTGCTTATCCATTTATGTACTTCATATCTCCCGCTTTCACTTGTCCTTTCCTGTAAGCGTATAGGTAATATACATATTAACAACATTTGTGGAGTGATTCCCATGTTGTCAGCATCATTTATACCTGCAGTAATCCTCACAGCATACATTTAACCTTTACAACCACCCAACAAGGGTGCCATCATTATTACCCTCATTTTACTAAGAAAACTACAGAAAAAAAGAGGTTAAATAACTTGCCTAAGATAATAAGTAGCAGGTCCTGAATTCAAATCAGGCAGTGTGAATCCAAAGCCTTTGCATTTGGCCATTGTGCTTCTCCTTTTTTTTTTTTTTTTTCTTTTATTTTGGGTTTAGGAGTACATGTGCAGGTTTGTTATATAGGCAAATTGTGTGTCACAGAGGTTGGTGTACAGATTATTTTGTCACTGAGGAAATAAACATATAGTACCCAAAAGGTAGTTTTGATCCTCACCCTCCTCTCACCTTCCATGCTCAGGGAGGCCCTGGATTCTATTGTTCCCTTCTCTGTGTTCACACGTACTCAAAGTTTAGCTCCCACTTACAAGTAAGAGAACGAAGTATTTGGTTTTCTGTTCCTGTGTTAATTTGCTTAGGATAATGGCCTCCAAGGCCTCCATGTTGCTGCAAAGGGCATGATATTCTTCTTTATGGCTGCGTGGTATTCCATGGTGTATATGTGCCACATTTTCTCTATCCAACCTACCGTTGCTGGGCATTTAGGTTGATTTCATGTCTTTACTATTGTGACTAGTGCTATGTTAAACATACATGTGGCATCACATTACCTGACTTCAAGCTATACTGCAAGGTTACAGTAATAAAAATGGCATAGTAGTAGTACAAAAACAGACACAAAGACCAATGGAACAGAATGGGGGCCCAGAAACGAGGCCACACACTATGATCATCTGATCTTCAACAAAGCTGACGATAACAAGTAATGAGGAAAAGGCTCCCTGTTCAATGAATGGTGGTGGGATAACTGGCTAGCCACATGCAGAAGATTGAACTGGACCCCTTCCTTATACCATATTCAAAAATCAACTCAAGATAGATAAAAGGCCTAAATTTAAAACCCAAAACTATATATATATATTTTTTAAACCCTAGAAGATAACCTAGGAAATGCCATTCTGGACATAGGAGTGGACTGGACACAGGATAACCTGGCAAAGATCTCATGGTGGAGATGCCAAAAGCAATTGCAACAAAAACAAACATTGATAAGTCAGACCCAATTAAACTAAAAAGCTTCTGTGTAACAAAAGGAACTATCAACAGAGTAAACAGACAATGTACAGAATAAGAGAAAATATTTGCAAACTATGCATCTGACAAAGGTCTAATATCCAGCATCTGTAAGGAACTTAAACAAACTTACAAGCAAAAGCCAAACATCCCCATTAAAAAGGGGGCAAAGGATGCAAACAGATACTTTTCAAAAGAAGACATACATGCAGCCAACAAGCACATGAAGAAAAGCTCAACATCGCTGACCATTAGAGAAATGCGAATCAAAACCACAAGGTATCATCTCACACCAGTCATAACAGCTATTATTAAAAGGTAAAAAAACAACAGATGCTGGTGAGGATGTAGAGAAAAGGAAATGCTTATACACTGCTGGCAGAAATGTACATTAGTTTAGCCATTGTGAAAAGCAGTTTGGTAATTTTTCAAATAACTTGAAACAGAATTACCATTCAACCCAGCAACTCCATTATTGGGTATATACCTGAAGGAGTATAAAGCATTCTACCATAAACACATTATGTTTCTCTATTCATACCTTCCCATGTTTTCTTGTGGGGGCAGGAGATAGGCCAGCAGAAGTGCTGCCTGCCCCTCCAGAGACTTGATTGTTGATAGTCACCTTCTACCCCATCATTTGCCATGCTCCACCTCATGATTTCCCCAATGCAATGAATGGCAACAACAATAAAAGCTAGCATTGTTATAGTACTTAACGATTTATAAAATGGTTGTGTATATCATCACAACAGCTCTGCAAGGTTGATATGATTTCTCCAGTCTTATCAACAGAGGCATTGATGTTCTATTAACTAAGGCTAAGACTATGCAGGTATAATAAAGAGGCAAACAATACAGGCAAATACATAAGACAGACATTTGGTCCTCCCCCATTTTATCCTGTGATACTTAGAGGTTCAAGCTGGCGGGAAAGCTATACTTCACAAAGTTACCTTGGGATGTGCTTCTCCCAGCCCCATTGCCCCTGACTAGATGGCTAGATGGCCCTCCACCATGCTTTCAAAGCAACATGTTCTCATCTCTACCACAGCACTAAAGGCACACAATATATAGTCACTTTCCTCCCTTACCTCCGAGGTGTATACTTCTTGATGGAAGAGAGTTTCCTTCATCTTCTTGGTCTGCTGTTCCTAGGGAAGTTGTTCTCATCTGCACTATAGAATCTGAGTTACCCCAAGTCCAGGATCCAGCTCAAGAGAATGGGAAGGAAGAGAGAGTCTAGGGCAGGCAATTTTCCCCAACAACCCCTCTCCTTATATTCCACTGGTGAGGAGTCAATCACGAGACCAGTCATACCCAGCTATGAAGGAAGCTGAGAAATGTAGTCCTTAGCTGGGCAGCCTTGTTCCCAGGAGGAAGGAACAGACTTTGGAGGACAACAGATGCTCAGAAAGACTAAGTGACTTTCCTAAGGGCACTTAGCTAGTGAGTCAGAACCTAGTCTTCCAACTCCAGACCCAAAGTTGATTTTCCTACACCAGAACATCTTCACAATGAAAAAGTCAGAGACTTCTTAAGAAACATTGCTATAGAATATTTCAAACAACTAAATTTAAAGATACTAAAGCCAATCCTTTTGAGATTAAGGAAAGATGAGACACTATGGACAAAGTGTCCCCTCTAAATAGGTAGCAATAGCCCCTGAGGATCAGTTTCTCTCAGAGGTCTCAGCAGAGGTGACGAGTGACTCAGTCCCCTCCACACTGTGCAAGGGCTAATTATCTTAACAACTATAAAACATTTGCATATATCATGTGGCTTAACCCTTTCTTTCACTTACCTAGTTTATTTTTGTTGTTTTTTGGCACTATTTGGAATGCTAGTTTTCAGTCGTTTCTGATTTCTCTGCACGTCTGTAGTTCTTGTAAAAATTTGGCAGGAGATGGGACTGAAAAGGAACAGTTTAACTGAACAGCTGTTCGTCAGTTCCAGGCAGCACCTGTGAGCTGTACTGTGGCATTGTTGAAGAGGGGGATATGGAGAGGGAAGTGAGATGGACAAAAACTCTGGAGCTCTCAGACTAGCATTAAATGAGAAAAGGGGCCGGGCGCGGTGGCTCAAGCCTGTAATCCCAGCACTTTGGGAGGCCGAGGCGGGTGGATCATGAGGTCAAGAGATCGAGACCATCCTGGTCAACACGGTGAAACCCCGTCTCTACTAAAAATACAAAAAATTAGCTGGGCATGGTGGTGCGTGCCTGTAATCCCAGCTACTCAGGAGGCTGAGGCAGGAGAATTGCCTGAACCCAGGAGGCGGAGGTTGCGGTGAGCCGAGATCGCGCCATTGCACTCCGGCCTGGGTAACAAGAGCGAAACTCTCTCTCAAAAAAAAAAAAAAAAGAAAAGATTTGAGGCACATCAAGACCAGGCAAATATTTAATGGTAGTTAACGTGCATAGACCAGTAAACACTAGGTAGAAGTCACTGGGATAGTGAGGACTATCCAATGAGGACTCTGTGAAGGAAAAAGCAAGGTGAGTGTGCTGTTTGTAATGTAGCCCAAAAAGACAACACCCTGTTTTCTTTCCTCCTTCCCACCCAACACACAGAGAGCAGAGAGGATTGATTTGAAGCAGACTTCGGTACTCTGTCCATTTCATAATTCAAGCTGTCAGGCATCCCTTGAGTCTATCCCCCTCTCATTAGCTCTTCTGGAAAATCTTGCAGTGAGGTTTCCATTTGCAAATCATGCTGAAATCCCCTGTAGATCAAACACTCTCTCACTCTTGCAGTTTTACACCCCTCAAACTGTCAGACAGCCCTGCTCTGCCCCTATTAAATCTCTGCTTCACCAAGCCCCATGGCTCTGTTTTCTTCCACTTTGTTCTAACTTGGTTCTGTCCTCCCAGGTCACTGCAGCTGTTCTGCCCTGAGCTCACATGCCCTTACTCTTTTGCTCTCTCCCTTGACTTCAGCTCCCTGGTGTCCAGAACTGATGGCTGATGACCCCTGCCATCACAATATGGCACTCTAAATGAAAAAATGTCACCTTTTCTGGTCTGGCATTTCATCAACAGACAGAACAGGTTTGCATGTATATTGCATTTTACAGAATACAAAGTCCAGGATGTTCAGCACAGCACTTGCCAGGTATCCGGCACAGACATAGCTCTCTCCCTCCCAAGGGTCACCTCCACTTCAGTGTCTCTTCAAAGTCAGGAATAAGAACCTAGTGACTAACCCCACTCTATCCAACCCACAGATGGAAAACTAACGACCAGAGATGGAGGAGGCAGTATGGTGCAGAATGGTTGAACTAAAATCTTAGCATGGATAGCCTAGAGCAGTGCTTCTCAAACTCGAACGTGTACATGAATTACCTGGGATTTCAGGTTTGGCATTTCTAACAAACTCCCAGAGGAGATCCCAACAGTGCTCTGAGTACTGGGAGATTCTAAAAGTTCTCTGGGAGCATCTTCTAATCAAAGCCTACAAGGTGACTTATTTCTTAAAACAAACGAACTGCTATGACTTTAAATTTTAGGTGTGGCTTTTAAAGTCCCTTATGGCTAATTCACAAATGGTCCCACTGAAAATGGTAAGATAAACTACCCTGAAAATAAGACACAATTCCCTCCCCACTCCCACTCCATCTCAAAGGGGAATTAAAACAGCAGTTTCATTTCAATAAAACCTAAACCAGAAATATATTTTGTCATCATCAATTTAATTACTCTTGACATTACAACATGTATAAGTCTTCTTTACCTAACGTGAATTAACTTCCTCGGCAGCAAAAATACACTGCATGATGCCCCTTGAGTTCTCTAAAATCAAAAGCTTTGTTCCAAGCAGTAGAATTAGATCTAATCAATAGATTGTATTTTTCTACCCAATTTCAATTCTTTATTTGTTAAAGTTTCTTAAGCTGTGTCATCTATAACTAGAATATATTTTACCAAATTTCTAGCAATGGAATAGACATTTTTTATCCTTCAGTATAATGGTCTTGCATGTGATAAATGCAGGGTGTTTTTGAGCCTACATAAGAAAAAAGATACTGTTAGGTGCTGGGTAAAGACGATTAATAACAACCAACTCTGAAACAACAGCCAATCTGTTGCCTATTTCAGTTGCCCATTCATTCATTAAACATGTTTTAAATGCTTATCATGTGATTGACACTGCGCAAGTTACTTGGGATCCAAAGATAAATGGGTCATGGTCTCTATTGTCAAGATGCTCAAGGTCCACTGGAGAATAAGAGTGATAGGGACAACTGTCATTTGCCGTGATAAGTGCATTGCAGAGGGATGCTTACAGTTCTGCAGCAGCACACTGGAGGAGAATCTAACTATAAATATCAAGGAAATATTATGTAGAAAATACCTGAGTTTGATACATAGGAGTTAGCCATGACAAGATGGGAGAAGAGGTTATGGGCTTACCTAACCAGGCAATTTGCCCCTGCAAAGGTCATGAATGTATGGGGAAATGCACATGAAGGAAGTTCAGGTAGGTCAGAATGGCTGGCATAGAAAGTAGGAAGGTAAAAGTGAAAAGGTACGTGCGTCAAGAAGCATTGGCAGATAGGTGGAGGAAGACTCAACCCCAGTCTTTTCAATCATACCTGATGCTCCCACCACACGAAGCTGTACAGGGCAGGTGAACAAAACACCATACATAGCATACATTCTGGAGACTGGAGGAGACTTAGGTAACTTTATGTTAAATTAATGAAGGAAGGCTCCATGGAGTATCAAGAGACTGCACCTTATCTGGAAGAATGGTTCCACCTGGGTGGTGCCATAGTGTGTTATGCTTAGAATAACTCTCACCCAGCTAGCTCTATGGTTCTTCACAATTGAAACCGACTTCCTCATGCTTCCCCAAGCCCCCTTGACCCTGACTAGATGGCTAGATGGCCCTCCACCGTGCTGCTAAAGCAGCATGTTCTCATCTCTACCACAGCACTAAAAGCAATATGATAGTCACTTTTCTCCCTTACCTCCCCAGGTATATACTTCTTGATGGAAGAGATGGCATGTTTTATTATTACTATTATTATTATGATTATGCCCATAATATAGGGCCTGGGCCACAATAAGTAATTGAAAAATATTTGTCAAAATGGATGGATAATGGATAGATGGATTAATAAATGGATAGATTAATGAATTACAAGCTACTTGAGAACACATCCTGTTTGTTTTATGTGTCAATTCTACATTCTCATATAAGTGTTTTTAAAGTATTTTTTTACTTGCTAAATAAACCAGACTAGAAATGAAGGCCTAAATTAAGGCGGAAGTAGAAAATCAAAGCAAAGTGCCCCAGGAATTAAGAAAGCAGACCACATTCTATTAAGTGTAGGAATACCTATATGTATATCCCGTTAAGTGAAGAAAATCAACAGCAAATTAATTGAAACAAGTTCTCTGACTCGAAAAGTAAAATATTCAACACTACCAAGTCTGTTTCATGAAGGCATTTGTATACAGTCTTCAGAAAACCCAGTTCCGTCCCAGAGAAATGCATTAGGACTAGAGTTGTGAAGCCCTAGACAGAGGAGGCTTTGTGTCAAAACAAGCTCACACAACACCATGGACAGCCACTTTTTCATCCACTTCCTCATTCTGTCAACAGTGTAGTGAAATAGACATCTCATTTTTCCCCAAAATTCACAGATAAGCCAAAAGACCACAGATTCATATATGAACTAAAACAATTAAATGCATACTTAAGTGACTACTTCATTTAAATTCAAATACTAGTTTTTTAGTATCTGTCACATCCCAGCATAATAAAGGAACATTTTAGGGAAAAGAAAAAAAAAAACCCTATAAAACAGGTGCTTGCTTTCAAAAATTTGTCCTTTTTTTCAGGGTGAAAAAATGTGTATGTGTATATGTGTGCGTGCATGCACATGCATGTATGCGTGTGTGTATGAAATTAGGAAATTATCAGCAGCACAGAAAACTAGCTACATTATAAGTACCAGTGCTAACAAAAGTACTAGTAAGTACTAGGCACCTGACTATCCCAGGAGAAATTATTTTACCCCCCACAGTGTCTTACAGAGAGCTACTGCATGAAATACAAGAGTACAGTACCTTTGTAGCTGATTCCTATGCCTGCTGCAATAAGTTATCACAAACTCGGTGGCTTAACAGAAATTTATCCTCTCAGGTTGGAGCCCAGAAGTCTGAAAGCAGTATTGATGGGCTAAAATCAAAGTGTCAGCAGGGCCACACTCTTTCTGGAGGCTCCAGAAGATAACCCGATCCTTGACTCTTCCAGCTTCTGGTAGCAAATAATATTTATTGGCCAGTAGCCTCTCTCTACTCCATCTTCACACCACCTTCTCCTCTATGTGTCTAATACAGTGTTGATGTTTGTTTCCATCCAAATCTCATGTTGAATTGCAATCACTGATGCAGGAGGTAAGGCCTGGTGGGCGATACTGGATCATGGGAACGGATCTGTCATGATTGGATTGGGTCATCCCATTGACAAGTGAAGTCTCACTCTGGGTACCCATGAGATCCCAAAAAGTGCATTTGACTCAGCAATCCCATTACTGGGTACATGTCAAAAGAATTACAAATCATTCTACTATAAAGACATATGCACACGTATGTTTATTGCAGCACAATTCACAATAGCAAAAACTTGGAACCAATCCAAATGCCCCTCAGTTGATAGACCAGATAAAGAAAATGTGGCACATATACACCAGGGAACACTATGCAGCTATAAAAAGAATGAGTTTATGTCCTTTTCAAGGACATGATGAAGCTGGAAACCATCATTCTCAACAAACTAACACAAGAACAGAAAACCAAACACTGCATGTTCTCACTCATAAGTGGGAATTGAACAATGAGAACATATGGGCACAGGGAAGGGAACATTACACACCAGGGTCTGTTGGGGGGTATGGGGAAAGGGGAGGGAGACCATTAGGACAAATACTTAATGCATACAGGGCTTAAAACCTAGATGGCAGGTTGATAGGTGCAGCAAACCACCACGGCACATGTAGACCTATGTAATAAACCTGCACATTCTGCACATGTATCCCAGAACTTAAAGAAAAATTTTAAAAAATATATTGACAGTGTTTTACAATTGCCATAGGCCAGGCAGGAATTATGATGCAGTCGTCATTGCCGGTCATTGCATGCACAAACTAGATCGTAGCTACTCATATTGTTGTTACTGCAACGGACTTGTGCACCTTGTCAGTTTAGTTGCTATTTTACATATATTAATAAGAATTACACTGATACTTGGTATTGAAATGATAAACTATGAAAAACAAGTAGACATGGAAACATGCATGCATTAGGAGAAATACCAAATGTAGATGACGGGTTGATGGATGCAGCAAACAACCATGGCATGTATATACCTATGTAAGAAACCTACACGTTCTGCACATGTATCCCAGAACTTAAAGTATATTTTTTTAAAAGGGCGTGGCACCTGCAAGCTCACTCTCTCTCGCTTGCTCCTGTATTTGACATGTGGTGTATCTCTTCCCCCTTTGCCTTTCATCATCACTGAAAGCTTCCTAAGACCTTCCTGGAAGCTGAGCAGATGCCAAGACATCATGTTTCCTGTCCAGCCTGCAGAACTGTGTGATCCAATTAAGCCTCTTTTCATCATAAATTACCTACTCTCAGGTATTTCTTTATAGCAATACAAGAACAGCCTAACACAATGTCTGTGTCAAATCTACCTCCACCTTCTATTTATGTGATCCTAGTTAGGGCCTACTCAGATAATCTAGGACTATCTTTGCATGGCAAGATCCTTAATCCCATCTGCAAAGTATTTGCCAAGTAAGGTAACATTTACAGATTCCAGGGTTTAGGACTGGATATCCTTTGCTACTCCAATCTTCAGACCTACTCTTTTTAGACTTTTCTCACCATCTCCTTCCCCTCAATTCCATCTGAGGTCTCTACTTTATATTTCACTCAGAAAATAGAAATAAAATCCTTCATCTTCCCACCACCAAATCTGCCTGCATCCATGCCTAACTGAAACTTCTCCTTTTCTTCTATTAGAGTGGAAAATATGTCCCTCCTCCTCTCAAAGCTGAGTTCCTCCACTGGGGTTCCTCACTTCACTTCATCACTTGTCTCTTTCTCAAGGACAAGGACTTCTCTTCTTTAATATCTCTCTCTCTCTCTCTCTCTCTCTCTCTCTCTCTCTCTCTCTCTCCCCCCCCTCCCTCTCTTTCTCTCTCCCCCTACCACCCTCTCTTTCCACATCATTTCTCTCCATCCCCACTGGATGATTTCTAATAGCATCAGAAGAGGCTCAAGTTCTTTTTATCCTTAGAAAATCTTCCTCTTGACCCCACATTCCACATCCCCTTTTACTTTACCTAATTTCCCTGCCCCTGTTTTTATGTAATTCCTTTTTTTGTTTTTGGTTTTTATAAATCAAATTTTTAATTGAGAAATTTGTAGATTTACATGCAGTTGTAAGAAATAAGACTAAGCCATGTCATGTACCCTTGACCCAATGGTACCATCTTGCAAAATTATGATACAATATCATAACTCGAATATTGATATTCATATAATCAGTGGATCTTATTTAGATTAGACAGCTTTACTTATCCTGTGCATGTGTGTGCACGTGCGTGTATTTAGTTGTACTTAATTTTATCGCATGTACCGGTTCAGGTATTCCTCACCACTGTCAAGATACAGAGCCATTCCATCATCGCTAGGATCCTTCCATTTGGTTGCCCTTTAATAACCATGCCTACCTGTCTCTCATTCTGCCCTGACCCCTTTCTCCCTCTCATCTCCCCTTCCCCCACCTTTCTTTCTCTAAGCCCTGGAAACTATTAATGTGCTCCTTTTCTAAAATTTTATCATTTAAAAAATACATATATGCATATACATATATGCATATATGTATTTGAAATTATACAGTATGTAATCTTTAGGGATTGATTTTTTTCACTCAACATAAATTCTGAAGATTTATATAAGTTGTAGCTGTATCCATAGTTCATTCCCTTCTATTGCTGAGTAATATTACATGGTGTGGATGTATTATAGCTTGTTAAACACTTGCCTGTAAAAATAATATCTGGGTTTTTTTCTACCTTATGGCTATTACAAATAAAGCTGTTATGCATATTCATGTATAAGTTTTCTGTGTGCATGTAAGTTTTCATTTCTCTGTAATAAATGCCTAAGAGTGAAATTTCTGAGGTGTACTATGCATATTTTGTTTGATAAGAAATTGCTTAACTTTTTCGGAGTGACTGTACCATTTTACATTCCCACCCAAGCAGACCAACAATGTATGAGTGATTCTGTTTACTGCAACCTGCTAGCATTAGGTCTTTTCACTGTTTTTTATTTTAGCTATTCGCATAGGTATGTAGTAATATTGCATTGTGATTTTAATTTGCATTTTCCTAATGGCCAATGATGCTGAACATCTTTTTTTATTATTTCAACTTTTATTTTAGATTCAATGGGTAGAGTTTTGGTATATTGGTATATTGCATGATGTTGAGCTTTAGGATACAGATGATCCCATCACCCAGTACACAGCATAGTACCTAACAGTTTTTCAACCCTTCCTTCTTTGACCTCCTCCCTCCGGTAGTCTTCAGTATTATTGCCATCTTTATGTCCATGAGTACCTAGTGTTTATCTCCCACTTATAAATGAGAATATGTCATATTTGGTGTTCTGTTCCTACATAATTCACTTAGGATAATGGCCTCCAGCTCTACCCATGTTGTGGCAAAGGACATGATTTATTCATTTTTACGGCTCTGAAGTATTTCATGGTATATATTACTGCATTTTCTTTATCCAATCCACTGCTGATGAGACCTTAGGTTGATTCTATTTCTTTGATATTGTGAATAGTATTGTGATGAACATATGAGAATATGTGTCTTTTTGTTAGGATGATTTATTTTCTTTTTGATATATCCCCAATAATGGGATTGCTGGGTCAAATGGTAGTTCTGTTTTAAGTTCTTTGAGAAATCTTCAAACTGATTTCCATAGTGGAGGAACTAATTTACATTCCCACCAACAGTATGTAAGTGTTTCCTTTCCTCTGTAGCCTTACTGGTGGTTCCTTCCTCAATCTGCTCTAGTCTAGGTTCCAACCATCATCCCAGAAAATGTCTCTTGTCAAGGCCACTGATGGCTCCCATAGTTTCTTCACCAGTCAGTAGAACTCATAATGGTGGCCACATCTTCCATTTTGAACAATATTTCTCTCTTGGCTTCTCTGACCTCATGCTCTCCTGACTTCCCTTCTACTTTCCTTCTGCTCTTTCTCTAACTCCATTCCTACCCAAATTCTAAATAGAGTTGAGGAAACTTAGGTCTCAAATTCAGGCACTCCTTCATTCTCTACCCTCTTTCCCTATATAATTTCAACAATTCTTTTGGAGCTAAATACAAGTATTAGGCTGTTGGCTCTGAAAATTTCACCCTCACCACACTTCTTTTCTGAAATCCATAGGCAAATATCTAAAAAAAAAAAAAAAAATTGAGACAGAGTTTTACTTTTGTTGCCCAGGCTGGAGTACAATGGCAGAATCTCAGCTCACTACAACCTCTGCCTCCCAAGTTCTAGCAATTCTCCCGCCTTAGCCTCCCAAGTAGCTGGGATTACAGGTGTCCACAACCATGCCTGGCTAATTTTTGTACTTTTAGTAGATGGGTTTCATGTGTTTGTCAGGCTGGTGTCCAACTGCTGACCTCCAGTGATCCATCTGCCTCAGCATCTCAAAGTACTGGGATTACAGCCATGAGCCACCTCACCAGGCCACAAATATCTAAATTTTTGTTTGACATCTTCACTTGGATATGTCCCACATAACTCATATTAATATCTCCAAATCAGAATTTATCATCTCTCTATTCCACCCTCTATCTCATCTTACTCTTCTAATTAGCCATTTGCCCAGGAAAATCATGAGAAGATAAGAAGACATAAAAGAAGACAAGAGAAGTTTATATGATAAAGATACCACTGCCCAAATGTGTGATGAACAGTTTGTAAACTGACCATACAGTCATTCAGGATTTGGGCACCTTCCATCCTGTGGCTCCTCCACCGCCTTGGGCTTCAGAGTTCTTTGAGTCCAGCTAAAGGTCCAGAGAAGAAAGAGTAGAGAATACACAACTATTTTTTAAAACTCTAGCTCAGAAGAGGAGCATATTATTCCATTCATATTCTGTTGGTGAAAACTAGTCATATGACCCTGCCTTGATGCAAAGTCTTCTGGGAAGTGTAGTCTCACTGGGCAGCTGCTCACTGTGTAAAGAGGAGCGCAAGTTTGTGTTGGACAGCTCATGGTCTCTGCCACAGCCATTTAAACCAAAGAATGCAGGATTGAGGTTAATCTGAGGAGATTAAAAATCTGAGAAATTACCATTTTTAAAATAAATTTTTTGTGGGAAGAAAGAAAAGAAAAAGAGAATAGAAAAGGTAAATGACATGTTAAGGTATTACAATATATTTATGAGAGGATTTCTTATCCTGTACTTTCCCTAGCCTGCTTACCTGAAGTCCCTGACTCAAGTAACTGAGTCATCAGGAAGGGCATAACTTATAACATCAATGAAAGGTTTAGTTTTAGGCAGGTGGGACATAGGAAGATACCAGCTCACACCATACAGAAGTCTCCTACTTTGCCCAAACAAATGTGTTTAGGCTATAGAAATTCTCCTTAAACTCAATCTAGTGGCACTATCCAGGCCCCACCTGAATGCACCCTGAATTCCTAGCTACTCAGCCCAAACTCTCTGAACTTCCATGGGCTGTATCTCTCTAGGACATGAACAAGACAACTGCTCCATGAGACCACCATAGAAGATAAACTAAAAAATGGATTTCTCCAAACTCCTGCAAGCATTTTGAAATGACTGCCCACACAAATGTGTTCTGACAATTTCAAGAAAAGGATAAATAATGGGTTCAGAAAAAGATACTGTCAGCTAAGTGTTCTGTGATGCTCTCTTATGTTCCCCAAGGTGTCTGTTACAAATGAAGTTTTAGTAAATGCAGTTTTCAAGGTAGCCTGACATCTCACCTTGGAATTTGGCAGCCTTGCTTAATGAGCTGCCAAAGAATAGGATGGCAGGCAATGAAGAATTGAGTGCTCTAAGCGTCCTTTCCTCCTCCTTCACTTTATGTTGTTATTATGCGGAAGTGGGTCACAAATATAAAGAGAACTTTATTCAAATGTGGTGATAGATCTGCTGACAAAGTATATCCCCGGCTTGGAGAAGGCAGAAAATCACAAGGTCATGATGGAGTATGGATCATAGAGGGTACATAAATTTCACAAACAATGACCATATTAGCAGCCACAAGCCATTCTGCCTCTGAGAAGTTGTAATTTCCAACAGAATTGGGGAATGTGGACACTGGCCACAGCACAATAGAGAACGTGGGCTGGAGGAGTGGGGCATGGGGATAGGTGGTGTCATGACAGATAGAGAGCAGTAGAGTCTCCCATCCTGAAATGTAAGGGTCTAAATCTCCTTCAGTACAAAGTTTTCAGGATAATTCAGCTCTAATGAAATGCTCTATGTATGTTAAGTATACCAATAAACAGCCATTGGCAGTTTTCCATGAGTCAAAGTGGCTGTGGGACATGTTCTCACCCACTTAGTTGCCACGAAGACTTCCAACTAGGTTACCATGGAGACGGCTTAGAAATCAAAGTTATTACTTAAATTATTAAAACCTACTAATCTAAGAAGGAGAAACCCTGATCATTTGAATAGTTTTCCATTAAACTGGCAACACTTATCTTGAAGCAAAAGAGAAATTAACATTTTTTTCTACATAGTTTATGAGCTGTGACACTAGGTTTATCTCACGATATTCATTATTAGTCTAGATGCAGAAATTTTATTGTACAACAGCTTCTGTAGCTTCATCCTATCAATTTGTCAATTTATATATGTATGATTTATAAGATATACTAGAATATATAGTACAGAGTTGTACATAACAAATGTGTTAACTACCACAGCCCCCAGCCCCAAATAATCAATGTTCTTTTCTGGTACAGTGTCAGAAGACAACATACTAATTAACAATTTGTTGGCAGAAAGGCCTGCCACTTAACTAATATTCAGTATAGCTAATGTCTTGTTAATTGAATATTGTCATGACCATAGGACAAAAGGCTTTTGCAGGGTAGGCCACCCTGTTCAAAGTTTATTCCACAGGGATTTGGGAAGCATTCAGATGGGACCTGGGCAGCCAGTGCCAGTAGAATGAGTTTAAGGAGAATTTCCATAGCCAAAACATCTTGTTTTGGCAAAGTAGGAGATTTCTGCATGGTGTGACCTGGTATCTTCCCAAGTCCCAACTGCCTGAAAGTAACTCTTTCATTGATGTTATAAATTCTGTCCTTCCTAACTATGCAGCCTAAAATCATAAGCTGAGAGGCATTCTCTTACTTTGATAGCAAATTTGAAGCCAGAGTCTCCAAGGAATGGAAAAATTGAAATCCAGAACCAAAGAAGTCACTTTGGTTGTTGACAGAGAAGATGCAGGATCACCAAACAGGTATCATGGGCCAAAGCAAACCATCAGAAGACTCAGCAAGCAATAATGGGGGAAAAGAGGTTGTCCTTTTAGAGAGAAAAGTCAGCAGAAGTGGCTTGAAGTTTAAGGAACCCCTATCTCCCAGGTCTCCTCTCTTAAGAAGAAAATGAGAGTTTACATGCAGTGAAAATTAATTATATTTACCAAAACTGGAAGGGATCCATTCCTCTAGCATCCATTACTCCTCTGACAGCCCCCTCCTCCTCTTCCTCTCCCTTGCCACGGATCCCTCAATCTGCTTCTCATTTCTATCCACCAACTTCAACACACACAAACTCTGGAAAAGAAACAAATCACAAGCAGTAGAAACTTTCAATATCCATTATTCCTCTCTTCCTTCCTTAGAGAACCCTATTTTTGTTTGGGAAGAAAATATGCCCAGTAAAAAATGTTCACCTCCCCAGACTTGACTGCAGCTCCGAATGGCCATGGAACTCAGTTCTGGCCAATGAGATAACAGCAGAATAGAGAGGCTCTTGTTTTCTTCATTAAAAAGGGTAAGAATTAGTTGAAACAAAACTTCCACCTTTGCTCCTCCTCTTCCTTCCTGCTAGTATGCAGGCACAAACCTGTAGAGAAAAGGTTAGAAGAACTTTGCTATTTTCTTAAAATCAAAAATGGGAAAACCATGTCCCAGGGATGGTAGTGGGAGGCCAGAAGGAATCTTGATCCTTGAAGTTTCCCTTGAGGAACCAGCCTGGACTGCCACCTTTAGACTAATAGCTACATGAAAACAATAAATCTCTCTTTGAACTAAGACATTAATCAGTTTTATGCCACTAAAGATGATCTTGCCTGATATACCACGGCTGCTACTGAACAATGAGGAGACAAATAATGAAATACGAGGCAATGACATGAGAATAAAAGCTTGAAAATAATGGGAGAAAGCATTGCTTCTGTATCACTCAGAGCTCCACCATAGAAAAAGAACCAATTAAGAGACTTACTTCCAGGAATTAGCTAGTGACTGCTGGGGTTGGCTAGGCAAAGCAAAATCTGTAGGGCAAGTTGTTGAGAAGGGTAGGCTGAAAACTTTCAGGCAAGTGCTAATTCTGCAATCCACAAGCAAGTTGTACCTGGTTACCATAATCCACAACAAAGTCATAGCAATATTCATATAATCTGAGATCTTCAGTATTGGTTAGTTGATCGGGGTGACCCTAGAACTGAAATATAAGGTCAGCCTACTAAAATCTTACTTTATCTGCATAGGAGGAAGGCTCTAGGGATAGTGAACAGCAGTTTAACTTGAATCACCAAAATAGAGTCAGAGTCCCTCACTCAATCCCCAGCTTGAGCCGGTTGATAGGCCCAGATCTCCTTAAATAAAGAGGAGGCCAGATCCTTCTAAGAAGAACTCCTGCTATGCTTCCAAAAAAGTACCTGTATACTATTAATCTTCTCAGCTGCCCTAAAACGTACCTGAACCCATTTACTGGAGTAATTGCACATCGAGGAAGGGGAAATAATCAGAGTCTCTAGGTCTTTAGCAGATACTGACTCTAAGCCGTCACTCATTCCTGGAGACCTAAGTGTCACTTCTCTATCACATTAGAGTAAAAGAAGCTTTGGAGGTCAGGTGAATGGAGATCAATGGAGTTGTGGCTCAGGTCTGTTATAGTGTGCCCAGTGAGTCTGAACACAACGTATGGTTTTTATACCATATCAAGGTGTAATTGGAATAGATATGCTTACAAACTGAAGAATATCCACATTAGTTCTCTGACCATAGAATAAGGCTTATTACTATAGGAAAGTCCAGTGGAAGCCACTAGGACTGCCTCTACCTAGGAAAATAGTAAACCAAAAACAATACTATTCTTGCAGAAATTGCAAAGATTAGCGCCATGATCAAGGACTTGAAAGATGCAGCAGTATTCATTCCCAACTCCTAACACATCCCTGCTCCACTTGCCTGTTTGGCTTCTGAAGCAGGCAGGTCTTGGAGAATGACAAGTGAACTCTGGTAAGTGTAATCAGATGGGGACTCCAATCGCAGCTGTTCTTCCCAATGTGGTTTTATTTGGAAACACATCCATTGGTATTTGTTATGCAGGAATTTCTTTGGGAGATTATTTTTTTCTCTAAATCTATTAGTAAAGACCATCAGAAGCAGTTTTCTTCCAGCTAGGAAGGCTGGCAAAATACCTTTACTGACCTACTTCAGTGGTATATCAACTCTCCAGCCCTATGTCATGATCAAGTTCTCAGGGACATTTACTGCCTTTCTCCTCCATAGGATGTCCGTTAAATTGATGTTGATTGGTCTTGGTGAGCCGGGAATAGCGAGTACTCTATATATTGGTAAGGTACTAATATACCAAAAAATAGAAAATAAATTTCACATCAATTCCAGGGCCTGCCACTTCAGTGAAATTTCTAGAGGCCCACTTGTCTGGGGAATGTTGAGACAGCTTTCCAAGAGAAAGACGATTGCTGCACTTGGTCCTCCCTGCTGGTAAGAAAGAGGTACACCTAGGAGCCTTCTTTTGAGTTGAGGGGCAATGTATACCTCAACCCACTCACCAAGAGATCCACAGGAGCTGCCAGTTTTGAGTGGTGCTCAGAATAAGAGACGGTTCTGCAACTGGCCCAGGCTGCAATGCAAGGTGCACTGCTACATGGCCTGTGTAACTCAGCAGATCTGGTGGCGCTTGAAGTGGCAGTGGCTCATAAAGTTGCTGTTTGAAGTCTCTGTCAGGCCACTATACATGAATTGTGGTGAAGACACTTAGGATTTTGGAGCAAAAGTATTCCAACCTCTGAAGATAATTGCACTCATCTTGAGAAACAGCATTTGGTTTGCCGCTGGGCGTTGGTAGAGACTTCATACTTGTCCATAGGACATCAAGTTAACATTAAACCTGAACTGCCCCTCATGATCATTTGATTGAACAAAAATATCTCAGGCTCAGATTACACATAGTTCTGCACAATATGCAGTTACAAACCAAAGTGGAGAGTTGCTATATTACAGTACCAATCCGGAAGAACCCAGAAGATGAAGGGAGGTTCTTCTAGGGAGCTGAATTTCAAGCAATGCACCAGCTTATTTACTTTTCAGGAAAGAGAGATGTCCAAAGTTACATATCTATACCAATTTATGAGCTGTGGCTAATAAATTGTTTGGCAGGATGATCAGAGAAAGCACCTAGAAAATTGGTGACTAGGAAGTCTAGTAAAGAAATATATAGACAGATATGTTCAAATGGGTAGAATGTAAAGACATTTGTGTCCCTCATGAATGCTCATTAAAAAGTGACCTCAGGGGAGGATTATACTAATCAGGTGCGTTGGATGGCCAGTCGGTGGAGGCTAGTTGGATTCCTTCCCTGACACTCCCATCATTGCCCAGTTGGTTTACAAAGAAGCCATGGAGGCAAGGATGGAAGTTATGCACGGGCTCAGCAACATGGACTTCCATTCACCAAGGCCAACCTGGCTACACCCACTGCCAACTGCCCTCTCTGCCAAGAGCCAGCATGAATGAGTTTTCAAATAGATCCTCCCACAGTTGAGCCTTGAGGTGACTACAGCCCTAGCCAATAGCTTCATGACAACCCCAGGACAGACCCTGAGATAGAAACACCAGCTAAGCCACTTCTTGGTTTCTGACCCAGAAAATCTTGGATATAATAAATGTTTTCTATCTGAAGATGATAGTCTTAAGCTATTTTGTCACACAACAATGATAATATATATAGCATGAATAAAACCCTGTCCAAGAGTCCCAGATAACCCAGATGTGACAGTGACAGCAATCTCCAAGAAAGTCCACTCACTGCTGTCCTTATTTTTGTTTTCTTTCTTGGTACATTTTAAAAATTCTTATATTTATGTAGCAAGTAAAATCATGCCTTATACTTATCACTGAATAGCTGATTTCCAAAAATTACACATTCTTTTTTATCTATTTCCCCAGAAAGTTACATGTAGACATTAACGATTGGGGGAAAAGGACTGTTGCCTTCTGTATTCTGTTTTTTAACCTTTCATTCAAGCACTATGATAATAATAGGGACATATTTTAAAAAAGAAAGAAAGGAAGGAAGAGGAAGGGAGCTGAGCCATCGGGACAGTTGTGTGATATCTCTGAGCCAGTATCGCCATGAAAAAACAGAATTCATGATGGATACTACAGCTAAAATAGAAAATTTTAAAAATTATGACAAAATGGGAAAGAACAGAAACATTTCCACTTCTATTTTTTGCTCACCAGGATCGATTTGCCCTTTCTGCAGCACAGAGCTAGGCCACCTCTGAGTGACCAAGAACTCTGACCTGAAATCAAATCCAACTTCCACGGCTCTTGTAACCCGGAAGATTTTTTAATTCATGTGCGAGTCAAAGAAGAACCGCATCCTTTTGAACAGACTGACTTCCAGGTGTAAATCTATATATTTTTATTTGCATTTTTGTTATGGCTGTTGTTCAGAGAAAGATTAATTCTGTGCCCTTGCAACATAATTTTTCTCTTGGATTTTCTAACAATGAAAATAGGCCGTTAGAGAAATCATCACCGTGGACAGGTTTCTTTTATCAAAATGCCATTCTCCTTTCTCTCCTCACTAGTAAGATACAGATATTACACCGCATTAGCCTCAGAAACAGAATCCTTATCTCAAGTTTTTAAGATTTAATCTATTTCATTTTCTACCTTAAGTCTGCAATTATTCACTACAAATCACTTGCATGTAACCCTTGGTCATTTTATTCACTGGTAGACGTCAAGAGATCACTCTGATATTTACCTCAACAGTATTATACAAGAATTTACTTTCATTTTAAATTGATGCACATTCTTCACTGTGGCATTTGTCACCTCCTGACAAAGAATGTATTAAACTACCCATTGGCAGGATTTTCAGATCTAGTGGCACCATGTTGCTGGTGAACTAAAATTAATTTGCCAGATAATGAGACAACCCTCTTTGCCCATTTCCCTAATTAATATTTTTCATATTTAATGGAAATTCTGACCTCACCTTTCTGCCTTCCACTAAGCAAATGATTAAAGACAAAAAAAAAAAAAAAAAACTGACCTTGGGTCTTCAAGACCTAGTTTTTCAAACCCTCCAAACTTCACTCAAAGTCATCTGACCTTGCTCTATTCAAGACGGGTTATTCAAGGCCCTGTAGCTACACCACCAGCTGAGGCAGCTGCTGTATTAAGTTTCATGTCTTAGTTAAGATAAGAAACAAAGATGACAGCATTGCTTCAAAGCTTGGAGCGATGTCTGAGATAGAAATCACAGGAGAGTGTAGGTGCTCAAGAAACATAATTTCTTATTATATCTATCATATTCAGATAAATACATGGTATATTCCCTTCCTGGGTTTTCAGTAGCAAATTACCACCAACTTGGCCACTTGAAACACAGAAATTTACCCTTTCACAGTTCTGGGAACCAGAAGTCTGAAATCATGGTATCGGTGGGGCTGTGCTCCCTTAGAAGCCTCTCCAGGAGGCTCCGTTCCTGCATCTTCCAGCTTTTGGTGGCTCTAGGCATTCCTTGGCTTGTGGCTACTTCACTCCAATAACTTATTCTGTGGTCACATTGCCTCCTCATCCTCTGTGTTTTCACTCCTATCTGTCTCAAATCTCTCTCTGCCTTTCTCTTATAAAGATATTTGTCATCAGACTTAGGGCCCACCCAAGGTCACCCTATCTCAACATCCTTCATTTAATTACATCTGCAAAGGCCCTTTTTCCAAATAAAGCCACGTTCACAGCTGCCAGGAACTTGACATGAATATCTTTTGAGGACGTACTTTTCAGCTGACCACACATGGGTATATGTGAAAGTGCAGACATATGCACAAAGGAAACCAATTTCTGTGAGTTGAAGAATGGGACACTGAGTCAGCAAAACACAACCACAGCAATTTAGCATTTCATTTTGTCTGCTTTGTGTTTATCATATGCGATTCTGTGAGAACACAAAACTGCAAAAACTTGATCCAATTTTCAAAGTGCCAGAGTAAAATAAAATACAGTTAATGCTGGAATCTTGCTAATTGCAACAGAGAAAAAAATAAGAGCAAAAAGTCTGTGGGCATATGAGTCAGCAAGAATGGTACTGGAATCCTGGCTATGCTGAACTCCAGCCCTATATCCATGAATAAATTAACTTGTTTTTTTTTTTTCACTAGGAAATAAAAATTATACATCTGATGATTTAAAACCACTGGTTTAGAGTGACACATAAAGAGGCACACTAACCACTGAGTGAGGGTCCCACATGGTCCAGGACAGTAAGGAGATTCAGCAAAAGATTCAGCACCTCCTTGTTAGCAGTCTTAGGCGTGTTATACTTTCTACTTTACTGCATCTTCATAATAATGCTAAGCTATAGCTGTGTTGTCCACAATTCAGAGGCGAGTAAGGAAGCTCAAAGAAGGTAACTTGCCCAAAGTCTTGCATCTATTAACTAACATAGCTTGAATCCAAACCCAGGTCTTTCTAACTACAAAGTCTATTGAAATGAGAAAAAATAACAGATAAGGTTGATAGAGTGAAGCTCAACATCAAAACATTCATATATTTATTCATATGTTGCCTTACCATGTTGACTATGCCCAATGCCTACTGAGAGGTGCTGAAACATGTAGGAGGGTGAATAAGGCACAGAGCCTCTCCTCGAGAAGCATCACCCAATTCTAACACTATGATTAGTCACCTGAAGGCTTAGCCATGGAGCAATAAAGTCAAGTCCAGCATCAAATTAAAAGTTTTTTAGTTATCTCTTACCTCAAATCTGAATATCTAGAAGCATAGGGTCCTAAGCGCAATACAAGCATGAGGTTATGGCTTTTCTGCATTTTTCACATTCAACACGGTCTTTCTTCCTGACCAGAACCTGCTACCATCTTTCTACTAATATCCCCCCTTCCCCCAACCACCTACCACCACTCCAGAGAGAGAGGACTCAAGCAGTGGTCCTCAATTCCAACTAGTGAACCAGGTAACCTCACATACTTTTCTAGTACTTGTCAATCCCCTTGGGAGTTGTAACAAGCTACTGGTTCTTCTTATTCGGAAACCAAACCCACATTTTAGACAGGATTGGGGTGCCTTGGCCCTTTTAAGTTTCAAGCTGGTTCCTTGGATAGTGACACCACCCTATATTTGACTGAGGTTTTCCCACATTCATTTAGTCTTTCCTGTAAGAAGACAAGATTCCTGTCATTCCTTCTGTCCTGAAGCTTTTTCTATTCCCATTGGACATCCCTGTCCCAGCAAACGAGCAGAGGTGAATGACAAGCCAAAGAGATAAACAAGAGATGTAAAGCAAATAAACAAAATGAACAAGATGTATAACAACAAATTAAATGAAGAAGAGGCCAGACACAGTGGCTCACGCCTGTAATCCCAGCACTTCGGGAGAACAAAGCAGGCAGATCACATGAGACCAGGAGTTCAACACCAGCCTGACCAACACGGTGAAACCCCGTCTCTACTAAAAATACAAAAATTAGCAGGACAAGGTGACACATGCCTGTAGTCCCAGATACTCAGGAGGCTGAAGCTGGGGAATCACTTGAACCTGGTAAGCGGAGGTTGCAATGAGCTGAGATTGCTCCACTGAACTCCAGCCTAGGTGACAGAAGGAAGAAAAAGAAGATGAAAGAAAGAAGGAAGGAAGGAAGGAAGGAAGGAAGGAAGGAAGGAAGGAAGGAAGGAAGGAAAGAAAGAGAGAGAGAGAGAGAGAAAGAAAGAAAGAAAGAAAGAAAGAGAGAGAGAGAGAGAGAGAGAGAGAGAAAGAAAGAAAGAAAGAAAGAAAAGAAAGAAAGAAAGAAAGAAAGAAGAGGAAGAAGAAGGAGGAAGGAAGGAAGGAAGGAAGGAGGAGAGAGAGGGAAAGAAATAGGGAAAGAGAAGGAGAAACAGAGGGAGGGAGGGAGAATAAGGTAGGGAAAGAAAGAGCAAGGAAATAGAAAGAGGAAAGAGAGAGAAAGAAAGCAGAGATGATCTAAGATGGCTGAATAGGAATATCTCTGGAGTGCAATTCCCAGCGAGAACGCAGAGGCTGCTGCAGGTGATCCTCAGGCAAGCAGGGTCTGGAGTAGACTTCCAGCAGTCCTGCAAGGGAGGGGCCTGGCTGTTAGATGGAAAAATAAAAAACAGAAAGAAATAACTTCATCATCAACAAAAAGGAAATCCACTCAGAAACCCCATCTGAAAGTCACCAAGTTCAAAGACCACAGGTAGATAAATCCACAAAGATGGGAAGAAACCAGAGCAAAAAGGATGAAAACACATGAAACCAGAACACCTTTCCTCCTCCAAGGGATCACAACTCCTCACCAGCAAGGGAACAAGGCTGGATGGAGAATGAGTCTGATGAATTCACAGAAACAGACTTCAGAAAGTGGGTAATAACAAACTTCTCTGAGCTAAAAGAACATGTAGAACATGTTCTAACCCAATGCAAAGAAACTAAGAGCCTTGAGAAAAGATTTGATGAAATGCTAACGAGAATAAACAGCTTAGAGAAGAATATAAATGAATTGACGGAACTGAAAAACACAACACGAGAACTTCTGGAAGCATACACAAGTTTCAATAGCCGAGTTGACCAAGCAGAAGAAAGGATATCAGAGACTGAAGATCAACTCAATGAAATAAAATGAGAAGGCAAGATTAGAGAAAAAAGTGTAAAAAGGAATGAACAAAACCTCCAAGATATTCCAAGATATATGGGATTATGTGAAAAGACCTAATGTACATTTAATAAGTATACTTGAATGTGATGGAGACAGTGAATCCAAGCTGAAAAACACTCTCCAGGATATCATGCAGGAGAATTTCCCCAATCTAGCAAGGCAGGCAAATATTCAAGTCCAGGAAATACAGAGAACACCACAAAGATATTCCTCAAGAAGAGTACCACCAAGGTACGTAATCATCAGATTCACCAGCTTTGAAATGAAGGAAAAATGCTAAGGGCAGCAAGAGAGAAAGGTCGAGTCACAAACAAAGGGAAGCCCATCAGACTCACAGCGAATCTCTTGGCAGAAAATCTACAGGCCAGAAGAGAGTGGGAGCCAACATTCAACATCCTTAAAGAAAAGAACTTTCAACCCAGAACTTCACATCCAGCCAAACTAAGCTTCAGAAGTGAAGGAGAAATAAATCCTCTACAAACAAGCAATTGCTCAGAGATTTCATCACCACCAGGCCTACCTTAGAGGAGATCCTGAAAGAAGCACTAAACATAGAAAGGAACAACCAGTACCAGCTACTCCAGAAATGTACCAAATGGTAAAGGGCATCCACACAATAAAGAAACTGCATCAACTAAAGGGCAAAACAACAGGCTAGCGTCAAAATGGCAGGATCAGATGCATACCAAACAATATTAACCTTAAATGTAAATGGGCTAAATGCCTCAATCAAAAGACACAGACTGGCAAATTAGATATAAAGTCAAAACCCATTGGTGTGCTGTATCCAGGAAACCCATCGCATATGCAAGGACACACGCAGGCTCAAAATAAAGGGATGGGGAAGATTTACCAAGCAAATGGAGAGCAAAAAAAAGGCAGGACTTGGCAATCCTAGTCTCTGATAAAATAGACTTGAAACCAAAAAAGATCAAAAGAGACAAAAACCTTTGAAAGGCTGAAGTTTTACATAATGGTAAAAGGATCAATGCAAAAACAAGAGCTAATGATCCTAAATATTTATGAAGCCAACAGGAGCACCCAGATACATAAAGCAAGTTCTTAATGACCTACATGAGACTTAGACTCCCACACAATACTAGTGGAAGACTTTAACACTCTACTGTCAATATTAGACAGATCAATGAGACAGAAAATTAACAAGGATATCCAGGACTTGAAATCAGATCTAGACCAAGCAAAACTAATAGACATTTATGGAACTTTCCACCCCAAATCCACAGAATATACATTCTTCTCAGCACCACATCACACCTACTCTAAAACTGACCACGTAACTGGAAGTAAATCACACCTCAGCAAATGCGAAAGAACGGAAATCACAACAAACAGTCTCTCAGACCACAGTGGAATCAAATTAGAACTCAGGATTAAGAAACTAACTCAGAACTGTACAACTTCATGGAAACTGAACAACTGGCTCTTGAATGTTGACTGGATAAACAATGAAATGAAGGCAGAAATAAAGGTGTTCGTCAAAACCAACGAGAATGAAGGCACAACATACCAGAATCTCTGGGACACAATCAAAGCAGTGTCTAGAGGAAAATTTATAGCAATAAACACACACATGAGAAGCAAGGAAAGATCTAAAGTCAACACCCTATCATCAAAATTCAAAGAGCTAGAGGAGCAAGATCAAAAAAACTCAAAAGCTAGCAGAAGACAAGATATAACTAAGATCAGAGCAGCAATGAAGGAGAGACAGACACAAAAAAAAAAACCCTTCAAATAATTAAAAAATCCAGGAGCTGGTTTTTTGAAAAGATCAAACAAATAGACGGACCACTGGCCAGATTAATAAAAAAGAAAAGAGAAGAATCAAATAGATGCAATAGAAAACTATAAAGGGGACATCGCCACCAATTCCACAGAAATACAAACTAACATCAGAGATTAATACAAACAACTCTATTTGCACAAACCAGTACCTAGAAGAAATGCATAAATTCATGGACACTTGCATCCTCCGAAGCCTAAAACAGGAAGAAGCCAAAACCATGAATAGACCAATAACAAGGGCTGAACTTGAGGCAGCAACTAATAGCCTACCCACCAAAAAAAGCCCAGGTCCAGATGAGTTCACAGCCGAATTCTACCAGACATACAAAGAGGAGTTGGTACCACTCCTTCTGAAACTATTCTGAACAATCCAAAAACAGGGAATCCTTCCCAAATAGTTTTATGAGACCAACATCATCCTGATACCAAAACCCAGCAGAGACTGAATAAGAAAAGAAAACTTCAGGCCAATATCCATGACAAACACAGATGCAAAAATCTTCAATAAAATACTAACAAATCATTTGCAACAGCATATCAAAAAGCTTATCCATCACGATCAAGTAGGCTTCATCCCAGGGATGCCAAGCTGGTTCAACATACCCAAGCCTATAAACGTAATTCACCACATAAACAGAACCAAAGACAAAAACCACATGATTATCTCATTAGACGCAGAGAAGACCTTCCACAAAATTCAACAGGCCTTTAAGCTAAAAATTCAATAAACTAGGTATCAACGGAACATATCTCAAAACAATAAGAGCTATTTACAACAAACTCTGGCAATATCATACTGAATGGGCAAAAACTAGAAGTATTCCCTTTGAATTCTGGCACTAGACAAGGACACCCTCTCTCACCACTCCTATTCAATATAGTATTGGAAGTTCTAGCCAGAGCAATCAGGCAAGAAAATGAAATAAAGGGTATTCAAATAGGAAAGGAGGAAGTCATATTGTCTCTATTTGCGGACCACATGATTGTATATTTAGAAGACACCATCATCTCAGCCCAAAATCTCAGACTGATAAGCAACTTCAGCAAGTCTCGTGATACAAAATCAATGTGCAGAAATCACAAGCATTCCTATACTCCAAAAACAGACTTAAAGAAAGCCAAATCAAGAATGAACTGCCATTCACAATTGCTACAAAGAGAATAAAATACCTGGGAATACAACTAACAAAGAATGTAAAGGACCTCTTCAGGGAGAACTACAAACCACTGCTGAACAAAATAAGAGAGGACACAAAAGATGCGAAAACATTCCATGCTCATGGTTAGAAAGAATCAATATTGTGAAAATGGCCATACTGCCCAAACTAATTTATAGATTCAATGCTATCCCCATCAAACTACCTAGGACCCTCTTCACAGAACTGGAAAAAACCACCTTAAACTTCATATGGAACCAAAAGAGAGCCCACATAGCCAAGTCAATTCTAAGCAAAAAGAACAAAGCTGCAGGCATCACGCTACCTGACTTCAAACTATTCTACAAGGCTACAGTAATCAAAACAGCATGGTACTGGTACCAAAACAGAGATATAGACAAATGGAACAGAACAGAGGTCTCAGAAATAATGCCACACATCTACAACCATCTGATCTTTGACAAAACTGAAAAAAACAAGCAATGGGAAAATATTCCCTGTTTAAAAAATGGTGTTGGGAAAACTGGCTAGCCATGTGCAGAAAGCTGAAACTGGACCCCTTCCTGACGCCTTACACTAAAATTAACTCCTGATAGATTAAAGACTTAAACATAAGACCTAACACCATAAAATCCCTAGAAGAAAACCTAGGCAAAACCATTCAGGACATAGGCATAGGCAAGGACTTCATGACTCAAACACCAAAAGCATTAGCAACAAAAACCAAAATAGACAAATGGGATCTAATTAAACTCCAGAGGTTCTGCACAGCAAAAGAAACGATCATGAGAGTGAACTGGCAACCAACAGAATGGGAAAAAAAAATTTGCAATCTACCTATCTGACAAAGGGCTAATATCCAGAATCTACAAATAACTAAAACAGATTTACAAGAAAAAAACAACACACCCATTCAAAAGTTGGCAAAGGATATGAACAGGCACTTTACAAAGAAGTTATATATGAGGCCAACAAACATATGAAAAAATGCTCATCATAACTGGTCATCAGAGAAATGCAAATCAAAACCACATTGAGATACCATCTCATGCCAGTTAGAATGGTGATTATTAAAAAATCTAGAGACAACAGATGCTGGAGAGGATATGTAGAAATAGGAACACTTTTACACTATTGGTGGGAGTGTAAATTAGTTTCAACCATTGTGAAAGACAGTGTGGTAATTCCTCAAGGACCTAGAAATAGAAATTCCATTTGATCCAGCAATCCCATTACTGGGTATATATCCAAAGGATTATAAATTGTTCTATTATAAAGACACATGCACACATATGTTCACTGCAGCACTGTTTACAATAGCAAAGACTTGGAACCAACCCAAATGCCCACGGATGATAGACTGGACAGGGAAAATGTGGCACATATACACCATGGAATACTATGCAGCCATAAAAAACGATGAATTCATGTCCTTTGTAAGGACACAGATGAAGCTGGAAACCATCATTCTCAGCAAACTGGCACAAGAACAGAAAATCAAACACTGCATATTCTCACTCACAGGCGGGCGTTGAACAATGAGAACACATGGACGCAGGGAGGGGAGCATCACACACTGGGGTCTGTTTCGGGGGGAGTAGGGGAGAGACAGTGGGGAGTAGGGAGTTGGGGAGGAATAACATGGGGAGAAATGCCAGATATAGGTGATGGGGATGGAGGCAGCAAACCACATTGCCATGTATATACCTATGCAACAATCCTGCATGTTCTTCACATGTACCCCAGAACCTAAAGTGCAATAAAATATATATAGAAAGAAAGAAAGAGAGAGAGAGAGAGAGAGAGAGAGAGAGAGAGAGAGAGAGAGAGGAAGGAAGGAAGGAAGGAAGGAAGGAAGGAAGGAAGGAAGGAAGGAAGGAAGGAAGGAAGGAAGGAAGGAAAGAAAAGGAAGGAAGGAAGAAAAAGGAAGGAAGGAGGGAGGGAGGGAGAAAGCGAAGGGAGAGGGAGGGAGGGAGGAAGGATGGAGAGAGGGAGGCAGGAAGGAAGAAAGAAAGGAGATATCTAATTAATGAATGAAATGTTTGGGGGTATACAAAAAATAAATGAAATGAATGGGGGTTTAGATGGGTTCTATTTCCTTAAATGTTTGTCTCCACATTAGTGAGTCAATTTCCAACATGCATTTAAAGGAATTTTTTTGTTGTTAAATTGTTGTCTCAGGTCAGCTCGAATAAAGGTAAGGTCAGCATTCAAAGGAGCAAAGTATTTGTGTGAGTTAAAAATAAGCTTTTTCCTAAGGAGAGATGGACATGTTAAACTGTTTGGTAGATGATATTACTGACCATATTGATTTTATGTGTGTGTTTTTTTTTAACACTACTAGAGAAAGTAACCCCAAGATTCTCAGAATCAATCATGGCAAATTGCAATAGTGTTCTATCAGAAAATGGTCTGACTCAACAAAGGTTTATTTCAAATGCAGACTCAATCGTCTAAAGTTTATACCACCCAAAGCACGGACCCTCCTGTGATTCTGTCAGTGGTAATTTTCTTGAGTTGTATAAGCTTCATTATTAACAGACCCAGATCCAAAGAGGAAGAAAAACAGGTGCAGAGTATATCTCTCCTGTCACATTTCACAGACTGTGGGTATAAATCACCCAGATGCTTACACATAATTACCAAACAGTATTTATAACTAACTTCAAAGCATTCAAAGGCTGATGATCCAGTTTACGGATTCGACTACCCTGTTCCATCACTTTCAGTGTTGTCATTATCCCCAAGTATTAGATTGGCAAGAAGAAGAGAAAAAATAAAACTCAAACTCGTCTATTAAGAACTTAAGGTCTCAGAGAATATGGCTGGTAAGGATTAAAGCAATTGACTAACATGACACTTTTGGATTATGTGTGTATTTCAATCATCTATGCTTTCCCCAGGCCAGTTCATGTCATGAAAATTGATATTCACTAGCATGGTCATGGCTTCCAGATCCTCCTTACCCTGAGAGCTTGTACTTAGGCTCTTCTCCACTTATAAGATGAAGCTGTGAAGAAATGTCATGATTTAGGATTACAAAAAGACAGAATTATGCTAATCCCACACCAAAGCCAAAAAGAGCAGGAATGGATTCACGCTCTGCAATTCCCATAACCTATGGACCACTGAAAACCACAGCTCCTCCCCCAGTTTACTGAAGTGTACTGAAGTCTTGATAAAGGGGGCTTTTTAGGGACAGCATCTGGGAAGTGTCAATCAAGGTGGGTCAACATCATCCCGCTCCCCTGGGAAGGACGGCACATTTGTTCAATACAAATGTGTATTGTGTATTAACATACTTCATCTTTCCTATTTCTTTCCTTGGCATTTTCCCAGGCAAGTGGGTCAGACAGTGAACTTTAAAGTATGATCTAATTACTGACATTTTCTTGGATTTTTGGATGTCAGGCATTGCTTAACTCTTGTTACCTCGTTTCCTCTGTGTCTGCAAAATGGTGATTTGGTTCTGACTCACTTGATACATAGGGAAGATAAAAAGGATGATCACAAAACTGCCTTTCGCTTAGCACTTACCAAGAATTCGCAATTTACAAGGTACCACATCAGGTTCTGTGTGGCTTATTATATGAGATGGTCACAACAAGGTGCAAAAAAGGAAATACCTCTTTTTTTCTCCCATTGCTGGTCTGCTACAGCAAAGCTTCCTGTCCCGTCCCTGGACAACAGCTCAGGCAGCTCCCTCCACTTTCATTCACTTTAAGACTCACTCTTAGATATTGAAAAGTCCAGTAGAGTCATATCAGAATACCAAGATCACATTTACAACTTCTTCCTTCTCCTTAACTCAGGCCTAGCCTGCAGGTCAGACAACTACAGTAGGTATAAGGGTGCCCAAACTGGTCTCTCATGTCTTTTCCACCTTTCCTTCTCTATCTTCCCCTCTCTGAGCCTCACAGAGCCAAGAAGGAAGTGGAGCCAACTACAGAACTTCCCCCCCGAGATCACCCCAGCTGGATATCAGCCCTCAGGTGATGAAAACTTTCAAATTTCCAAGGCTCCTCACAGCTATGTTGAACTCTCAGACCTGGGCAAGGAGCACTCTGGCCAGCCTCTCTCAATCTTGCTCTGATAAAGGCAGGAGACAGACAAATACCTAGGCAAATAGGGAAGGGTCCTGGGTGAAAACCCACTTTCAAGCTTAAGGCAGCCTGAAAGCTGAATGACCAGAGTGCTGGTCCCAGATGAAACCTGTAACCCAGAGGGAGAACTTCTGCCCCTGTTTGCCTGCCCTTTCCCAATTGATTCTTTCTGAATTAATGCCTTTTAACCAATCAAATGTTGCTTTTTCCAATACTATCTATGGTTTCCCTGGGCATGCCTGCCTAAGCACTAGGCAAATGGGGTGAAGCCACCACGAATTCAAGACTTATGCAGGAGAGGAGCCTGGCCTCTTCAGCCCATGTAAGGTAGCCCAGATATTCAATTAGGGAGGTGAAAACCTGTTGGTAGAACCCCCCTCTTTTGCTGAGAGCTTCTTTTAATAAATTCTATCCTTCTCCCCATTCAATGTATCTGCATGCCCAAGTTTTTCTAGTCATGAGACAAGAACCCAGATTTAGCTGAACTAAGGAGCAAAAATCCTGCATCACCTCCATATCCTGTCCTCAGCAGTCCAAACCCCAAAAGATCTAATTGTAGGTGATCTTTGGGAGGGATCTCCTCCAGATGGCCCTGTTACCTTGGTCCTTGGGAATTCAGCATTGTCATAAATTTGCCCAGGTACAGCCCACCCTCCCTCTGCCTCTGCAGGCTACTTCAGATAATTCTCCTGCCTTCAGAACTTGCCAGGCAGGACACAGGCTTCAGTCTTAATGTCACACCTGTGGACACATGAGGTTTCCCAGGAACTCCCTCTCCATGCTCCATACAGAAGGTAACACTCCCCAACAGACCTCCTGTTGGGATAGAGAAACCAGTCTTCTCTTCTCTAGGCTGTGGGCACTGCCAGTCTCTATGGGCCGGGGCGGGGAGGGGGGATCATCCTGGGAGGCCTCACTTGCTGGGGGAGGGGAGGAGTTGTTGGAAACACCCTGGGAAAAAAGGCAGAGATCTCTATTCATACGGACTTCTTCCAATAAAACCCATTTGAATTTCTTTTCTTTATAAGCTGAAAATGCAGGGAGCAGGGTGCATTTGCCAGAGCAGATTTGCTATCTTTTAGTAAGACTCGCTTGGATGTGTCTATTACTTGTCTTTATGATGTGAGGATACTTATTCCCTAGGTTTTGGACTTTGATAGGATTTGGCTGTGTCCCCACCTAAATCTTATCTTGAATTATAGCTCCCATAATTCCCATATTTGTGGGAGGGACTTGGTGGGAGATAATTGAACCATGGGGTCGATTTCCTCCACACTATTTTCGTGGTAGTGAAGAAGTCTTACAAGTTCTGATGATTTTATATGGGGTTTCCCCTTCCTCTTGGCTCTCATTTCTCCCTTGTCTATCACCATGTAAGACATGCCTTTCACCTTTTGTCACGATTGTGAGGCCTCCCAACCACGTGGAACTGTTAGTCCATTAAACCTCTTTTTCTTTGTAAATTACCCAGTCTCAGGTATGTCTTTGTTAGCAGCATGAAAAGAGACTAATACAGATTTGAGCCAAATTTTGGAGATTGACTTTCCACTGACATTCTATTATCCATCTACTACACATGTAAAATCCAGATGTCCACTTCGCTTTCTTGCTCATAATCCAGCCTCCTGACATACAAGGATAAGCACAGGCTTTGAACAGCTGTGAGTGGCTCTGAGGAGCTGTTCTCAGTATCAAGACTTCACCCTCCATCCCTCCTAACCCTCACCATGAGCAACTTTTCACAACACTAATGGCCACATGTAGAAATCCTGACTGTGTCAAATCAACAGGATGAGGCTTCCTCTCCAGGACAGGAGTGAGTCTTCCATTTCCCCCAGGCTGTTGCAGGAAGCTATGCCTTCATGAATTTCTTCACTGAAAGATTAGGACAAATTTTGAAAAGGAATTACAACATGGAGAGAAGGAGGTGCTGTTTTTGTTAATGACTTTCAGAAGCCAGAGGGAAAGTCCCCAAGGAAATGAACTCTCTGCAAGAGGATCGTTCATGTATACTTCACCACCCTACCTAGCTGCCCTGCCCTGCGGTTCCTGCTTCTCTCTCTCCCAGTCACATCTTTCTGCAAGTGTACATCTGTGAATTCCACCCATGTCTCAGTGAAATCACCCTTATCCACAGAAAGGAGTCTTCTCTCCTGGATCTTACAGAATCTCTATTTTTGCATAGTGTGTTATAAGGTAAAATCTTTCCAACAATGAGGACACTGTGACAAATCATATACTAAATATCCATGCACCCTCCTCCAAGTGTTATAGTGGAGCGAGCATAGAAAGTCAACACCAAGACAAAAGTATGCCAAATTGCAGGGTCATTATTGCCGGCGGCCACGGAGGACTCTCATCTCTCCAACCCGTGGCCCCAAAAGGAGGGTGTCAAGACCTTTTATACCTATAAACCACCTTGGGGTTGAGGGTGAGGGGCGGGGGTGGGGGTGAGGGGCTTCAGACATTCCGAGGGCCAGGGGACTTTGGATATTCCGATTGTTACTTAAGTGGTTTACAGAAGTCAAGATAAGTGTTAGCTTACACATTGTCTGGGTATAGGAGGAAATTACAGACCTTAGTTACTTATTACAAGTCAGAGAGGCCAAGATGGCGTGGGTTTGGACTATTTGCATGTCACATTTGGGGTTACAGAGAGCAGTTTCAACAGAAAGCCGAGGTATGGTTGAGGTATGCAGTTTTATGGGGCTTTTACCGTGTCACACAAGCTTTATCAAATCTAAACACTTTTGCTATGTTTACTTGTGATTCTTTTTCTTAAAAGTAACAATATTTTACAAATATAATTAAATCCCATAATCCTAACACTTCCAACCCCATGCTCTCCTCCCTCCCTCATCCCCCAACTAGAGGAAATTGCTTTAGGAATATGGTGTTTTGCCTCAAGCATTTTTCTCAAATTTACATTTTTTTGAGCCAGAGAAGTCTAGGGCTTGCTTTCCCATGATGCCAGCAGGATGTCCAAGCTCCTCAAAACACTTCAAAGAGGGGAAAAGAGGTGGACTCTGGCTCTCCAGATGCCATCGTAAAAAGTGAATATGAGTCTTCCAGGTTCAGTTTCCCTTTCTGCTCCTTAACTCATTTATGTCACACATTCATTACTTGCAATTAGTGGATTGCCAGGTACTGTTCTAAACTCTGGAAACATGGTAATGACCAAGACGGAGGAACCCCTCCCTAGAGGGCTGTGTTCCAATGAAGGGAGAGGGACAATAAGTAGGTAATTCAATAGACCAGAACACATTAGACAAGTGCTTGGTAGAAAGCAGGATTGCAGGGTCAAGGATGACGAGAAGGAAGAGGGTGATTTAGGTAGGTGGGGTGCTCAGGTCACCCATCTGAGGCGGAGACAAGAGTCCTGGGCCTTAGATGATGTGAAGCAATTCGCCTGGGAAGATCTAGGAGAGGAATGTTCCAGGCTGAGAGGACCGCAAATGTCTGGGCATAGAGCCAGGAGCGAAGGCAGAGGGGTCATGAAATACAGAGAAAACCCATGTGCCTGAAGCCTGGAAGGAGGGGAAGGTGGGAAACAGAGTCAGGGCCAAAGCCTGTGGGGCCCACTGGTGTGAGCTGCAGACGCGCCTGTAAGATCAGACAGATGCAGTGTGGGGTTGGGGCTGGGGCAGGTGAGCAGCACAAGCTAAACCTGGCTCGGCATGAACACCTGTACTCACTGCTCAAAGCTGGCAATTGCCCTCCCTACCCTCAGATCCAAGAAGCACTGGTGCACAGAGCAGTGTTTGGCTCTTTCCCTGCTTGCCTAGGAGCCTGCAGAATTAAGAACTGGGCCTCAGTATACCTTAAGGGTATAACCCAACTATTTTCACAAGAGACACATTAAGTGGCGCATTCAGGAAAGAGCCATACCAAATTATTTCCATAAGTCTTGGTTGTCTTTGGTATCCCTTTGGGAGAAGAGAAATGAGATGACCCTGTCTCCTCATTTTTTATAGGCTCCTTTATTTAATCCCCCAACTATCCAAAGAGGGGGGAATCATTAACCCTGTTTTTCAGGCAAGCAGCCTGAGGCTCAGAGAACTTCATCAACTCCCCAGTGGGACATGTAGCCACATCCAAAACCAAACACATTGCAATTCAGTGACACATAAATATTTACACAAACTGGGATGAAAGATCACAAATACCATCATGTCAGTCTGGTCATCAAACAGATTGCTTTTAAAAAAGAATTCCCTTTTGTTTTCAGTGTTTTTTGGCACAAAGGATTATGAACCTGTAGCTGGGTGACTCCAAATTATTCACCTGTTAAAGGAGAAAACAAAATTGTCCTGAGCAGATCACAGATTTTCTGTTAAAAAAAAAAAAAAAAAAGGTACCAAGAGCCATCACTGAATACTAATACTTGCTGTGTGTGCACTGTTCTAAGTTCTCACAACCCTAGAAAGCCAGTAGGTATTTGTGTTATTCCTCTTTTATTAGGTTGGTGCGAATGTAATTACAGTTGTTGCCATTGAAAGTAATGGTAAAAACTGCAATTACGTTTACACCAACCTAATACAGGGGAAATAAGTCACAAAAAAGTTAAGTCAACTGCAGAGCCACGAGTTCAACGTAGGCAGTCTACTCAACTGGGGTGCCTTGGCCACTGTACCCTTGTCTCACTGTAAATGGAAAACAATGAAAACAGAAGCCCTAGATTTAGTAGCTACACAATGTAAGACATTCAAGGAAAGGGGAATGGCACTGGTCACCCCAAGAAAAGGTACAAAGGAGGAGGGTGCTCCACCCAGGAGGAGGGTGCGGAAGGGTATAAACAGTGGGTGAAGAGCCTGTGCTCATCAGTCAGAGGTCAGACTCACACCCATGACACCAGCAAGCCTCCCAATGGCCACATCCCAGTATTCCATATCCCTGTGTGACCCCCAGTGTGTGCCAACCAAGATGTCTCCTTGGTGACAAAGAAAGGGGACCTTATGGCATAAGAGGACACAGGGAAGGAAATGGGGGCAATTAAGAATGTGTAGATTGTATTACAGATTTCAAGCCAGCTATAGTTTTCTCCTAAATGAAAAAACAGCATTTACTCACTCAAGCTGAAACATTTCCAGAATCACATCCATAGCACGGAGATACTGCTAGAAAATACAGAAACTGATGTTTGCTCATGGTCCAGCTTGCTTCCCACTAAGCAAATCATTTCAAGAGAAGCCTGATGCCTCTGGGTAGATATGATGTTTCTGATCCTGCTTATCTTGCTTCCGGTTTCTTGCAACAGGGAGAGAGAGAGAGAGAGAAAGAGAGAGAGAGAGGAGAGAGAGAGAGAGAAAGGAGTACAGAAAGGGTTTTTGTCCTTGTGAACAATCAGAAATCACACTTTGGCCGGGCGCGGTGGCTCAAGCCTGTAATCCCAGTACTTTGGGAGGCCGAGGCGGGTGGATCACGAGGTCAAGAGATCGAGACCATCCTGGTCAACATGGTGAAACCCCGTCTCTACTAAAAATACAAAAAATTAGCTGGGCATGGTGGCATGTGCCTGTAATCCCAGCTACTCAGGAGGCTGAGGCAGGAGAATTGCCTGAACCCAGGAGGCGGAGGTTGCGGTGAGCCGAGATCGCGCCATTGCACTCCAGCCTGGGTAACATGAGTGAAACTCCGTCTCAAAAAAAAAAAAAAAAAAGAGAAATCACACTTCGCCTGGAAATTTATGCAAAAATACTTGCTCAGGCCAGTCCTCAATCACAGGTTTTCATTGTTATACATGTAAGAAGCGTCATTTCTTAAACTCTGGCTAAGTCCTTTGCAGGCATTATTGGTAGAAGTTTCAGAATACTGACAGGTGAGTATTATAAACACTATTCTACAGAAAATATATCAAGCTTTTCTTTATGTGTGGGCCAAGCACTGAGCCTGTCACTTTGCATGATTCTTGCATTTCATGAAATGACACCAAAACTAAGGCGCAATTATTTTCATGTATCAGGCATGCAGGCTAAGGCTTAAAGAAGGAAGATGACCAGTAGTGATGTGCAAGTCTTTTGAGTAAATGAATAGGCAAGTTACTTAAATCTCTCTTAGCCTCACTTTCCTCCTCTGTAAAATGGCTATGACAGTTCCTCACAGAAAAGCCAGAGGAACATCTCAAAATTTAATGTGCACATAAATCACCTGGTCGCTTGTTAACATGCAGGCTCTAATTTCAGGAGGTCTGGGATGGGACCTGAGATCTGCATTTCAAACTAGCTCCCAGGAGATGCCAGTGCTGCTGTCGACCGCATTTTGAGGGGCAAGTCTTGCCTGGGTTCTTGTTTTAAGCTTAAATGAGATAACGCACATGAAGTTCTCAGCATAGTTCCCAGCACACAGTAAGCATTCAATAACTACAAGCTGGTCTGATTATAGCTGTTTCTGTTGTTATAGCGAACTTTAAATTATCAGGCTCCAAGCTAGTGATGGGGTATTCTGTAAGATCTTATTTATAATGGCCCGAAAAGCTCTTGAAAGAGCATGATAATGGGCAAAACAGTGTGGCATGAATTAGAATTCTCGTGTTACCCTTTTGTCATGCCTTGAAACCTCTGTGAGGGCATTTAAGATAATCTTTTAGGTTAGGTAAGATAACTGTCGTACTTAGTGGATGGAATTGTGGGAATCCAATGTAACTACATGTGAGAAAGTCCTCTAACGTAAACACAAGAGTACTGTGTGCACTGGTAGTCATGGTATTTCTGCAGAGGTAGGAAGATTTTCCAGCCACTCTCGCCTCATGGACCTCCTCCCCTAGAGTTTAAGAACTGTTGGTGGCCTCTTAGTAAGCACAAAGGGTAATGAGGCCCAGCCTTTCACACTGAGTGGGAGAAATTGGCTCAAGTCATGTTAAATGCTGCTTCTACTCAGTTTGCACAAGTCATAGAAGAAATGGAGAGTTGTTAGGAAAAGAAATTATAGAACAGATAAAAAGCCAGCCCAGCTGACCCTAAACCCATTTTCTTAACCCTTACACTATACTGTCTCCTACAAGTAATACACAAATAATCAGTCATGCAAAATATTAACACATGCTGAAGGCAGCAAGATGGTTAATATCAGGTGTCACTTGCTTGGATAGAGGGATGCCTAGATGACTGGTAAAGTATTGTTTCTGGGTGGGTCTGTGAGGGTGTTGCCAGAAGAGACTGGTATTTGAGTCAGTGCGCTGGGAGAGGAAGATCTGCCCTCAGTGTGGGTGGGCACCATCCAATCGGCTGCCAGGGCAGCTGGAACAAAGCAGGTGGAAGAAGCAGTATGAGCTGTTTGCTGGGCTTGCTCTCTCTTGCTCTCTCTCCATGCTGGACTCTTGTTTCCTCTCCTCCTGCCCTTGGACATCAGACCCCAGGCTCTTCAGCCTTTGGGCTCTAGAACTTGGACCAGCAGCTTCACAGAAGCTCTCTGGCCTTTGGCCGCAGACCGAAGACTGCTCTGCAGGCTTCCCTAGTTTTGAGGCTTTAGGACTTGGACTGGGACACTACCACCTCCTGTCTCTCCTCAGCTTGTAAATGGCCTGGTATGGGAATTCACTTTGTACTTGTATGAGCCAGTGCTCCATGATAAACTCACATACATACATACACACACACACACACGCCCTATTTGTTCTGTCCCTCTGGAAAACTAATATGGGCAATGAGCAGATGTCCCCAGACCTCAGTTCTCACTCTCAGAGGGGTAAGACCTCGAGAGTCAAACTCAGCTTGAGGCCTGGAGAAAGAAACACAGAAGATCTTGAAAGTAATTTCTATTTAGGTTCCAGGGTAGAGAGGACAAAGGGGTCCTCCCAGCTCCCACGCTCCCCAGGACAGGAGCTACATGCAGTCTGAAGTCAACAGTCCAGCTGGCAATGACATGTGGCTTGGAACCTTCCAGGTCACTGTGTGGTCTGTGTGGTACCCTCAGGACTCAGGAATGACAATCAGGTGGTTGCATTTTCCAATGCTATCATGTGAAGGCCCTTCCATTAAACACGACAGTCAGCTTAGCAGAAAAGATAGACCATATTTACAAATATGCTCATTAAATTTTCTAAAACAAAAGTTTCCACCTGCAAATAAATGAACATCTGATATGGAAATTTTATATTTGGCATGGCAACAAAATGACTAATAGCTCAAAACTCGAAAACATTAAAGTTGAAAATATGAAATTGGGTTCAGATCTCAGCCTATATTGTGAATTAATTACAGTAAAACCTAATGGCCAGTAAAACCAACATGGGCTGGTTACCTGTAAGGCTTTGGAGACAAGCAGCCTCCATGAGTCAGACTTCCTGAATTCAAATCCTGACTCAGTCCATGGCTTTACTGCTGTGAAATCAAGTTAATTAACCTTTCTGGGTCTTACTTATCTATAAAAATGAGGCTGATAGTAGATGCTACCTCACAGGGCTATTGATAAGATTAAATGAGTTAATATGTACAAAGTCCTTTGAAGATACGGTAAGTACCAAAACGCAATTTATTAATGTATGGCCTTAAGGAACCAATTGGCCTCCTGAGTCACATTTCCTCATTTGTGACAGAATAAGTACATCTTGAGGGTAAAAAAAAAAAATGTATGTAGAGGCATTCTGAAAAGTTAAAAGAGCTAGGTAAACTGTGAAATGATACAAGGCTTGTTATTGCAAAGAGAATTTTTATTTTGGGCCACACTTCGGTTTGATAATCTGAAGGCTAAGAGCCTGAATGTGCATTATCTCTGGAATGAATATCCTACAACTGCTCTAAATGTCTAACATCTCCTCTGGGACCTCAATCTGCCAAGAGCTTTTAATCTGACACATCCAGAGGTCATTGGGAGGAGGAATTAATTAATACAAATTTGAAAAGAATATGAAATTGGACTTAACCCACTGCTTGCAGCAGGAACAAGCTCTGTGACTAAACAAAGCTCTCCCAAAGGTGTAACCCATGTTTTAAATAAGTTCTCTTTATCCTCGACACAATTCCAGATCCTTGACAGGCACCAAATATTGGAGAGAGAAGCCTAGGGAGCTCAGGCTTTAGGTCCACTTGAGCTCTTTATGTCACAGATTTATAAAGACAGTGATCCTAAGTTGGCCAAGAGTCCTACATACACAGCATCCTTGATGAGGAAAGTTGACCCACAGTGAGCAGGGAGCTTATTCTTTTCATAGTAGCCACAGACGTATACCCTTCTTCTGCATTGAAGAGCACCCCAGATGATCTCACAATGCACATCTATAAAAATGCTCAGAGGCAACCTAGACTAGAGATGACAGTCTGCACAGACAGACTGGAATTTGCACCCCAACTCATCATTTAAGGGTCAGCTTGGGAAAGTTACATATCTGGCAGTGTCTTGGTTCTTTCTGTAAAATAAAAATAATAATAATAGTAGTACCAACTTGTACTCATATCTATTGCTGTGGAACTGTTTACCCCCAAAATTTGGCAGCATAAACCAGCCATTTCTGTGAATCAGGAATCAACAGAGCCTTAGCTGGGAGTTTCTGTCCCGGGTCTGTGGTGAGGGTGCAGTAGAGCTGTTGGCCAGGGCTGCAGTTTTGAAATAAGATGATCCGCTTCCTAGCTCCCTCATGTGGCTGTTAGCAACATTCATTCATTGTGGGCTGTTGGATCAAGTCCTCAGCTCCTCTCCAAGAAGGATGCTGCAACTTTCTGTAGTTTAATCTTGGATGGGACTTACCATCCTTTGTGTCATACAGGTTGGTCACATGGACCCACCCTGATACAATGTTGGAAGTGACCACCCAATGATGTGAATTCCAGGACATGGGGATCCTTGGGGACCACCTTGGAGACTAGCTATCACACTACCTGACACACTTATTCAGAGAATCAGTGCGTTAATATGTGCAAAGGTCTTAGAATACTATCCAGCCCATCATAAACACTCAGTATCATTTTTATGTTAGGGTTGTGGTTGTAAGCACTCAGGGCTTAATTGGAAGCCATGAAACAGAAACACTCACCAGACTGCCCAGGCAAGGACCACTACCAACCTACTAGTGAGAACTCATGACATACTTAATCTACTTTTGCTTTCCTGTACACTTATAACAATTAGGGTGTGAAAAGCATGGATGGGTTTTAATTTTGAGACAGGATTCCCATCATAGGAGTCAAGGACACAAAGATCTTGCCAAAGTGAACCTTGCACAGACATCTCCCAAGACAGGGACATCAATTAAACAACTTGGAAAGGAGGATGCCATTTGATGCAGTTCAAACAATTATAGGCCAGGACATCTAACCTGGGCTTTGCCTAAAATATCTGGCTCATAACTCTCGGCAAATTAAAGTTTCATAGGTGAAAGCCATAGAGGTACGAAGGATGACTGCTTTACTTCTGTGTCCTAGTTGGCAGTGTGTCTGAACATAGTTCAACTTTTCCTGACTATCAGAGCTGCCATTATGGGTATCAATTATTGTACTGTGCAGGAACATTCTAATGCCCCAGCCTGCTGGGGGAGCCTAAACTATATTTCAAAATATCTGCAGCTCCTTCTGAAACTACCTTCTCCTTTGAAGTCATCCTTGCTTTCTACTGTCACTTCTATCTCCCCAGAATTTCTAATGCTAGTATCTGCTACTGATTGCACTTTAATAAAGCTTAGGGCAGCACTGAGGAACACCAGAGGTAACCAGGAGTGGTCCCTGGCTTCCTCACAGGAACATGGTGGTAAGGAAAGCTGCCAAGCAGAAGGAGTTCAGAAGTGACTGAACGCTTTCTCTTTGCAGCCCAAGGACACCAGGTGACACTCAGTTAAACCATCACTAGTCTGGAAATGGTCAGAGCAGCTTGGAGGCAGCAGGTTTACTACTGTAAAAAGCTCAGACAGGGCTAAGTGGGTCATATGCTGGCCAGAAAATCAGACATTTTGATAGAAGGAGGAATTCGTGGCCTAGAAGTATGAAGTCCGGCACCAGAGAGCAGGCTTGTGGGTCAACAGCACTGTGAGGACCCTGGGTCTGGAGGATTGCAGGAGATGATGCTCAAGGTGGGACCTGGTGTTGCTTCCACTCTGCCATATAGGACTATGAACCAGCACCGACACCTCTCATATTTAGGGAGTTTGGGGCTCAGTTCCACATTTGGCAATTGCTCCCAAAGTCTGAAATGACCTCCAATGTTCTCACTATTCAAGTAGGACAGTAATGTATTATGATGATGCTTTAAAAGCTTTCAATATGGTATCGAACTTTGCAATTAACTAGGTTGAGTCATCCTTCCTACCTTTATGGCTTTCACCTATGAAACTTTAATTTGCCAAGAGTTATGAGCCAGATATTTTAGGCAAAGCCCAGGTTAGATGTCCTGGCCTATAATTGTTTGGACTGCATCAAATGGCATCCTCCTTTCCAAGTTCTTTAACTGACGTCCCTGTTTTGGGAGATGTCTATGCAAGGTTAACTTTGGCAAGTTCTTTGTGTTCTTGACTCCTATGATGGGAATCCTGTCTCAAAATTAAAATCCATTCATGCTTTTCATGCCCTAATTCTTGTAAGTGTACAGGAAAGCAAAAGTAGATTAACTATGTCATGAGTTCTTGCTAGTAGTATAGTAGTAGTCATTGCTTACCCTGGTGTTTCTAACACCTGGACTAGGGAAGAGCCCTTTGCTGTCATGAAGGGTTTTAGATTTACAAAGCAAGCACCCGGTCCAGTTAGTCCCTACTGGTCAAAGCAGAACTGTGTAGGATAAAGGATTTCCTCAGACAAGGATTAACTAAGCATAGGTTAGCACTTAGTTAACTAAATTAAAATTGTTTTAGAAATAATGTGATTCATAATTATGTACAGTCCGTCCTTGTTATTCATAGATTCCATGTAAATCTGCCTACTGACTAAAATTTATTTGTAACCCCAAAGGTCAATACTTGTGATGTTTTCGTGGCCATTAGTGAAACTGTAAAGAGTGGCGAAAAACTGAGTCACCCAACACGTGATTCAGATCAAACAAGGCAACACTCTGCCTTCAGGTTTCAATTCTCATTCTGTACATAATTATCCTTTTTGTGATCTGTTTAGTGCTACGTTTTTAGCATTTCTGTGTTGTTTTTCTTATTGGTGACTTTGCTATTTAAAATGGCTCCAAGCGCCGCACCAAAGTGCTGTCAAGTGTCTCTAATCAAGAAAAGACTGTGATGTGTCTTACAAAGAAAATACACGTGTTAGATAAGCTCCACTCAGTCATGAATTAGAGTGCTGCTGGCCATGAGTTCCACGTTAACGAATCAATAATATACATGAAATAAGATGTTTGTAAACAGAAACACACATAAAATAAGGTTACGTATCAATCAGTTGATGAAAACGTTGAGACCAAAGGCTCACAGGAACCTAACCCTGTATTTCCCCTAGAAGCAATGATTTGGTATCACCACATGTTCTCACTCATAAGTGGGAGTTGAACAATGAGAACACATAGACACAGGGAAGGGAACATCACACACTGGGGCCTGTCATGGGATAGGGGGCAGGGGGAGGGACAGCATTAGGACAAATACCTAATGTATATGGGGCTTAAAACCTAGATGACAGGTTGTTGAATGCAGCAAACCACCATGGCACACATATACCTATTAACAAACCTGCACATTCTGCACATGTATCCCAGAACTTAAAGTATAATAAATAAATACATAAATAAATAAAAGAAACAATGATTTGATATTAAATTAAGTGACTCTATAGGTCACAACTACTGTGAATCATGTAAATCGACCGTATTATAAATATGTTATAACAAATAAAATACACAGAGCTAGATATAATTATTGTATGTTTCTCATTAGAAATACCTAAAATGCCTGCCTCATTCCTGGATCTTTTTTTTTTTTTTTGGAGACAGAGGGAGACTCTGTCTCCCAGGGTAGAGTGCTCACTGCAATCTCCATCTCCCAAATTCAAACGATTCTCTTGCCTCAGACTCCTGAGTAGTTGAGATTACAGGCACCCACCACCATGCCCAGCTAATTTTTGTACTTTTAGTAGAGACGGGGTTTCACCATGTTGGCCAGGCTAATCTCAAACTCCTGACCTCAGGAGATCTGCCCACCTTGGCCTCCCAAAGTGCTAAGATTACAGGTGTGAGCCACTGTGCCCGGCCATCGTGCACCTTTCTTAATACCAAGAACCTTCTTGGGCATAGACAGGCCTCCAACTCTCAAACATTTGTGACCTCGGAGCAGTTGTGAAAACAAGTTCATCCCATCTGTAGACCCCTCCTAAATATTAATAAATTAAGACCCATTCTTTTCTGTTTATCTGGTAAAACTAAGAAAAAGATTATGAAGAGCCCTATCTGATATCAACAACGCAGTAAGATTTTAGTATGATAGGAACTGGAAGGAGATCAAGTTAAAGTTCTCAGTCTTTGTGACCATGAAGAATACCCTAGTAAGCCTTGAGAAAGGCACAAGTAACTGCTGCCATAGTAAAAGTAACTTCAGGGAATGCTGAATCCTGTTTCCCATTTTTACTGTGGCATATCCCCTGGTATTCTCCACGTGGTAAATGAAAAATTCAGCCAAGGACACAGAGACAGAAAAGGGGCAGCCAACACCTGCCTCTAAATTAACCTAGAAATACCTTTAGAGGCCATTACTCTTAGAAAGCAGATTCCTGACTTCTTATTATCTAGTTTTAAATTTATAGCATCCCAGTTCAAGGCTTTATCATTACGCTTGAATACTACTGCAACCTGCCAAAGGTCTCTCTGCCTCACCTCTTCTCATGCCCTTCAGTTTTTCACAACTCCATATTGATTTTTATTATCTAAGCCGTCACAGTTCTCAGGATAAAGTCCAAAATCTACAGCCTGCCATTCAAGGCCATTTGAAATTTAGTTCAAATCAACAACATTTACTTTCGCTACCTCTACTTCTCAACATACAGCCCCTCCTCCAACCTAGTTGGTGTGCTTTCTCTTTCCAAATGCAGCTTGTATCTGATCAGCATAGTGACTGAATGGTTAAGCTTAGGCTCTGGGGTTAGACTGACCTGAGTTCAAATCCTGATTCAGCCACTTAATATATAACTCTGGGCAAATAGCGTCAGTGCCCTCATTTTTAAAATGGGGTTAATAATCAGAGTGACAATCTTAGAGATTTGTTCTGATGATTAAATGCTATTATGTTAGAAACTTCTTAGCAGGACCTGGCACATTTAAAGCACTGAATATTAGTTTAAAACAAACTAAATAAATAAATAAAATAAACATTGAGGAGTCCCACTTTTGCGTTTTCACCTCAGTCATGAAATTTTGTCCTTCCTATGATATCCATTCTCTTCCTCACAACTCCCAAATTCTGCCTTTTTTCATAGCCTTTAGTCTTTGACCAATGGACCAAGTCTCACACCCTGAAAACATGGGTGAGCAGGAGTAAAGCCTAAGTGATAGGGAGAGAACAACTTGCCAGGTTCCCTAAGGAAAGTGGAAATAGAAGGCAGAAATAAAAACAGAATGGTCTAGAGCTAAGCGTGGCAATTTTTTTCTGTACAAGGCCAGATAGTAAATGTCTTGGGTTTTGTGGGCCATTCAGCTTCTACCACAGCTATTCAACTCTGCTGTTAAAATTTGAAGGCAGCCACAAAAAGCATGTAAATAAACAGGCATAGTTGATTCTAATAAAACCTTATTTACAAAAACTTAGCAAGAGAAAAATAAGCAGCCGAATTGAAAAATAAGCAAGGGACTTGAAGAGACACATCTCCCAAGAAGATACACAAATGACAAGCACACAAAAAGATGCTGAATATTACTAAAATTATATAAATGCAAATCAAAACTACAAGATACCACGTCACATCCATTAGGATGGCCATTATCAATTTAAAAAAAGAAACAGAAAATAACAAGTGTTGACAAGGACACGGAAAAATTAGAACTCTTCTGCATTACTAGCAGGAATGTAAAATGGTACACCCACTGGAAAAATGGTGTGGTGATTCTTCAAAAAGTTAAACATGGTATTATTTCATGACCCAGACATTCCACTTCTGGCTATATCCACAAGGGAAATAAAGTCAGACACAAAAACAGGTATCTGTACATCAATGTTCATAATATAATAGCCAAAAAGTGAAAACAACCAGATGTGCATCAGTGAAAGAATAAGCAAAATGTGACATATATACATACATAATGGCATATTATTCAGCCTTAAAAAGGAAGGAAATTCTGACATGTGCAACTACATAGATGAACCTTGCAGACGTCATGTTAAGTAAAATAAGCCAGTCACAAAAAGGCAAATATTGTATGATTCCACTTAAAATTCTTTTAAGTCTTGATTTTTTTCAAGTTCCATGTTGTTTTTGTAAATAAGGTTTTATTGAAATAGGGTAAAATTCAAACAGAAAGTACAATCATGGTTGGCAGGGGAATGGGAAGGGGAAATGGAGAGTAAGTGTTTAATGGGTAGAGAGTTTTAGTTGCAGAAGATGAAAGAGTTCTGGAGATGGATGGCGGTTGAACAACAATGCAAATGTACTTAATGCCACAAAATCCCTCTACCCTTAAAAATGGTGATCATTAAAAAATCTGGAGACAACAGATGCTGGAGAGGATGTGGAGAAATAGGAACACTTTTACACTGTTGGTGGGAGTGTAAATTAGTTTCAACCATTGTGGAAGACAGTGTGGTGATTCCTCAAAGACCTAGAAATAGAAATTCCATCTGATCCAGCAATCCTATTACTGGGTATATATCCAAAGGATTACATATTGTTCTATTATAAAGACACATGCACACATATGTTCATTGCAGCACTGTTTACAATAGCAAAGACCTGGAACCAACTCAAATGCCCATCGATGAGAGACTGGACAAGGAAAATGTGGCACATATACACATGGAATACTATGCAGCCAAAAAAAAGGATGAGTTCGTGTCCTTCGTAGAGACATGGATGAACCTGGAAACCATCATTCTCAGCAAACTGACAGAAGAACAGAAAATCAAACACCACATGTTCTCACTCATAGGTAGGTGTTGAACAATGAGAATACATGGGCACAGGGAGGGGAGCATCACACACTGGGGTCTGTTCAGGGAAGACTAGGGGAGAAACAGTGGGGAGTAGGGAGTTGGGGAGGGATAACATGGGGAGAAATGCCAGATACAGGTGATGGGGATGGAGGCAGCAAACCACACTGCCATGTATGTACCTATGCAGCAATCCTGCATGTTCTTCACATGTACCCCAGAACCTAAAGTGCAGTGAAATATATATAAAACTTTTTTTAAAATGATTAATCTTATTATAAATATTTTGCCACAATAAAAGAAGTAATTAAAAATTTTTAACATAAAATGGGCCATCTGCAGTTTGCTAAGCCTTGAATTAAAGCTGGATGTTGTATATATTTGTGAAGAGGAAGCATATGATAGTTAGGATGGGTTAGGTTATGCTGCAGTAACAAACAATTTTAGAAAACTCAGTGACTTAAAACTAGAAGAGTTGATTTTTCACTCATACTCTATACCAGTACCGACTGGCAGGTCGGCTTTGCTTCATGTACAGTCTGCTCCATTTGATCACTGCATCTTGAGATGCCACCATTTTTTCATTATGTTTCATAGGGCTCACCACTACAAAGAAAGAGCAGAGCTGGAGGATTGCATAGCAGCCATGAAATGCTTTAGCCCAGACACGACACAGCTCTTTTGTTCACAACCCAGGAGCAATAATTAATTACTCAACTGCAAGCCAGCAGGAAAGCATAATCCTCCTATGTGCCTAGAAAGAGGGGAGGGCTAGATTTGGAAGAAATTAGAACTCTCTGTGAGAAACTAAGTATTTTTTACAAGATTAGAAAGCCAAGATAATATAAGTTCAGAAACATATACATCTGAAGCCAGACACAGACAGGCAAACATCACATGTTCTTACTTATTTGTGGGATCTAAATGTCAAAACAATCAAACACATGGAGACAGAAAGTAAAAAGATGGACATCAGAGGCTGGGAGGGGTAGTGCAGGGTGGAGGGGATGTGTGATGGTTAATAGATACCAAAAAAATTTAGAAAGAATGAATAAGACCTAGTGTTTGATAGCACAACAAGGTGACTACAGACCTCAATTTAATTGTATATTTTAAAATAACTAAAATAATATAATTGGATTGTTTGTAACACAAAGGATAAATGCTTGAGGGGATGGATACCCTGTTTTCCATGATGTGATCATTACACATTGCATGCCTATATCAAAATATCTCATGTACCCCATAAATATACATACCTACTATGTACCCACAAAAATTGTTTTAACACTCTGGAAAAAAAAAGAAACATATACATCTGTTTACCAGGCCTATTCTAAGTTCTTCAGTGGCAATGATAATGTGTTCCATTTTAATAAGAAAACACAAAAAAAATTCCTAAAGTCATTATAGTGGTGCCAATGAGGAAATTCCAGGAGCTTATAGTAATGCCTCAACCCCAATAAAAATAGACGAGAAGGCTTCTATAGATTACCACCCACCTGAATAGCTGGAGCTAAGGCTCAGCAATTATAATACCCCTGCAATACTAAACACACCTAGTTAGCGAAAAGGAGAAAGAGTAACCTTAAAGTTGGAAATGCCTGAGGGAAGCAGCATGCCAGCCGGAACAATTACCCAGCAATATCTTGCCAATTAGTACAAGCCCATAGTTCAAAAATATTCCCAGAACTTACATAAGAGCCATTATTAAAGACTAAATATTATTGGTCTGGATAGAAAAAAAAAAAAAACTCTTTAAAGTATAAAAGCTTTATTTTCAAGCTAATTTCATTTTATTTTTAATTAGACAAAATCATTCAGCCATGTGAAACATTCAGTTCTTACACCCCACGGTAATAAGGAATGACAAGCCCTTTTCCTTCTAACTTAGCCTTCTTCCTTTTGAAATTGAAGGCTATATTACTGCTATCATAATTTAAATTAAGGTGCTTCCCTAGCAGCTCCCAGCAGCCTGTCTTGGACATCTCTCCTGCCTATCCAAACTCCTACAGATTCTGCTCTCCAAAGTCCAGTGTCTTAGCTGGATGCAGTGGCTCATGCCTGTAATCCCAGTACTTTGGGAGGCTAAGGTGTACAGATAATTTGAGGTCAGGAGTTTGAGACTAGCCTGGCCAACGTGGTGAAACACTGCCTCTATAAAAATACAAAAAATAGCTGGGTGTAGTGGCATGCACCTGTAATCCCAGCTACTCGGGAGGCCGAGGCAGAAGAATTGCTTGAACCCAGGAGGCAGAGGTTACAGTGAGCTAAGTTTGTGGCACCGCACTCCAGCCTGGGTGACCAAGTGTGACTCCATCTCAAAAAAACAAAAAACAACAAAAGTCCAATGTCTCTTTTGGAGCAAAGCATTTTTAAGCACAACATTACTATATCTCTGTATGTTACAACAGAGATTTAAACTATTTGATATCCCCAAAGTTTTCTAATCATCTCTCGAATCTCCTTCCCATAAGGTCAGGTTTGTGAGGTCCCTTGGAACAGAGGCTGTTGCGGACCATCAAAAGAGAGTTTGGCCCTGTCTGCACAGGGACTCCTGACCAACAATCAAACGCTACTTCTATTTTTTATTTTCTCAAAGGAAAATTGCCTTATTTTCATGCTAATCTAGACATATAATCAGGTTATTTCTCATCAATATTCCCAATACAGAGAGCAAGGCAGAAGGCAGAAGGTGTGTGCAGCTGTGCAGGGTCCCTCGCGGGAGAAGGTTCAGGTGTGCAGAGTGGTAAGAGGAGGACCGGCAGGACACTGCCCATGCTGTAGCTGTTCTTTTATCTCCAGATTTGCAATTCCAAATCCCTTACTTCGCTGTTCTCTCCTTGCCCTTTTTCTCTTCGCCATGAGCAGTGACTTCTTCCTCTAGTGTCTATCTATCCTCATGTTCAATTAAACTAGAAATAACTGTCCATGTGACCTTCCTCTAAAGGCCCTATAATCAAAAGGAGGAGTTACATCATGTAATATAGTGTCAACTTTCCTTTGTAAGGAATTGCTGGCGGAGTACTTTTTATCTCTGATACCCACATACGTAGGGGAGGCTAGTATTCCCAGCCCAAGCAGCCAATTGAGCACCACCTAAATTGGAGGATAGAAAAAAAAGAAAATGCTTCCTTGTTCTACTTCTAGCTGCATGGAATGCAACTGTTGGATAAAGGCCCCATGATTGGCTTGTTCCGTAGCAAACAAATCATAGGTTTCAAAATCCTGTTGCTGGCTCCCCACGAGGAATCACTTTAAATTGTGACTACTACACTTTTCCAGGGCATATGACCAACCCCCCAGGCATTAGTCACCTTGTCTGTCCCTGGCTTAAAACTTGGATAATGTATTGTTCTGGAAATGTCATCCGGGCTTTTTAACGTTTGAGTTCTTTGCTGAACTGCACTCTGAAGTGGCATGCTTAGAGGAATGAAAGGATAAAAATGATTTTTTATTTTCTGCAGAAGGGGAAGAGTGCAGTTATCACAGCAGGCTTAGCTCTTCCATTTCTTCCCTTTCTTCTGTCATCCAATATGGGTAACAATAAAGAGAATCGATTTGCAAAGTGAAGCTAATGGCTGAGTTGACAGTAGCATTTTCAATGGAATGCTTACATATTCAGTGCTCTTGCCTTGACTCACAAATGTCGTCTGTTCCCAAGGAACGCTGGCTATATCATACTAACATAAGCATTGTCATATTAAGGATTTTAAGACAAGAGGAAAGTAATTGCTTGGAGGAAGAATAATCGAGTGTACCAGGCGTCAGTTGGACAGGGCCTAGGAGTGGTGGATCCACTGGTTCAGAAAGGTTCTGTTGCTGTTCCAGTCTGTGATGGTTCTGCCTCACATCAGTGATGTTTGGAAGGCTAAGGTGGACATCATGGCTGGGGTGGTGACTCATCAGGCTGGGCCTTTCCTCTGCATTGCAGTGCTTGAGAAAGAAGGAAGCCAGTGCAAGGAAAGCCCTGTGCTGACTCCCTACTTCAGTCGAGCCCTCTTGAAGAGGGTAGGTATTTCCCCGTCCTCCTGTGGGTCCTGCCTGAGAAGGTCAGCAAAGGTGACACAGCAGATCTTATAGACATGAAAGCACTGAGTGACCATCAGTAGGTGAAGAAATATGACTCACTAACACATTCAGGTCATTTCTTGCTTATAGAGAGAAAATCAGAACCTAATTTTAACTCTGAAGATACAGCTTTGTATAGAAAGACACAACCCAAGAAATGTACATTTTGATTCAAATTTATTGATGCTTCTTTTTATTTCCTTTAATGATGGAATGGTTTTTATATGATCAGGAACTTGTCATAATTATCTTTCTTAAAAGACTTAATAGAAGATAGTTTTTTTCACTTCTAATATCATTTGTTTAATATGTTCTAGGTAGATTATTTTTAAAAAATTGATTGACTCCACATCACTTTTAACTTCAAAAGTCATCATTTATAGGACAATATTTAAGCAGTAGTTAATCATTATAAATTATTTTGATGAATTATGATATTATCTACATTTGAGGTAAAAGATCCATTTGATTATTTAATTAGGAAAAATAAGTAGATAAGGATCTGTGCAGTTGCCTTTTGGGAGCTTTGGTTGGTTTCTCTCATTTAAAGGGACACTGTTATGGGTGTTATCTGCAGCTAGATATTTCATGACAGTGATGGTGATGATGATGATGATGATGGCAATAACAAAGCTTTACTTGGGAAATAATTCCTTTTATCTTATGCTAACTGCTAGGTGTCAGATAGTGTATTTCAAAATGGGTGTGGAATCTGTAAGCTTGCTTATAAATACCCATGGCAGTGTTGTATTCATAAACACTTCCTTGGAAAAGCTATAGTCCTGGTAGGCTGACTCCCTTAAAAAATAATGATAGCAACTACCTAAATAAGGACAATGAATCTTTTTAAAATATTGATCTTTCCTCATAGTTTCCAAGAGTCAAGATGTATTGGTTATCCATTGCTACATAACAAATCACCCAAAAGTGTAGTGACTTTAAACAGTAAAATGTATTACTTCCACTTCTGGAATTTAAAAGCAGCTTTGAGGGTGGCTCTGGCTTAGGGCGTTTCATGAGTTGTGGTCAAAATGAAGGCTGGAGCTGATGTCATCCACACACTTCGCCGGACCTGGAAGATCTGCCTCCCAGCAGGTTCACTCACATGCCTGGCCAGTCACTGCCGCAAACTCCGCTTCCCCCTACGTGAGCCTCTCCTCATGCAGCTTGGATGCCCTCAAACACAGTGATGAGTGACCCCCTGTAGAGAGCAACCCAAGACGGCAAGGCAGAAACAGTGCCTATTGTGATCCAGACTCAGAAATCACACACCATCACTTCCGGTACATTCTGTGTGTTAAAAGCAAATAACTAAGTCCACGCACATGCCAGGTGAGGGAAATTAAGAAGGGGAGGGAAATGAGGTTCCATCTTTCAAAGGAGCAATTTTGAAAGATTCATGGACATATTTTAAAACCATCACGTAAGGTTATGTAGTCTTGACATAAATCATCCCCAGATGAAACCTCTTGTGTTCAGCAAAATATTCTCACTTAAAAAAAATACATTTATTGAGCATTTTATAAGCATGACTTGAAAGTGATAAAATACCTTGATCACAGTCATTCTTTATGTGTGGCATGCTGATTGCATTGAAATCACAGAACTTGAATAACAGTCATTTACATATACAAGCATTTGTACAGTGACAGCTCAATGTGCTAGATAATAGGCCACTGCCTCTCAGTGCCAAACTCACCCTCTGTACTCTGTCCTGTGACTCCCTGCCAGCTTCTCCTTGTCAGGTGCTGCCGATAGGAGAACTAAAGGGAGACTGCAAGACTAGAGGAGTAGGAGGTATTTGCTCCTTCCTGCTTGCTTTCTGTGTCACCCTGCTTTCCTTTTCTATGCCAGCAGGTACAGCTCCTTCCCAGAGCACCAACTGAACCAGTGCATTTTCCTGGAACTTGTGCATCTAGCCCCTTTGCATGCCATCAGAGATACCAGCACCAGCCAGCCAGCATCCCTGCCTTAGAAGCCAGGACACCTCCTCTCAGCTCAGAGCAACAAGTACCAGCTAAGCAGTAGCTCCTTATCAGAATTCTTAGTTTCAGCTCCACGAGATCTCTCTTCTGTGTTTTTAAGGTTTCCAATTCCCACCTTTGCTCCTTGTTGCCCCAGCCCTAACAGTGGTATAACTTCATTCATTTTGCCTTTCATTTCTTAGTTAACCATGCTTTACATTAAATTCTCTCTTTTAAAATAAAACAAGTGATAGTCTCTGTCTCCTGACTGTGTCCTAACTGCTATGCTCATAATGTAATTGTCCAAAAGAACACGGAGCTATGTATCATAGAGGCTGCTGCTTAGAATGTGGAAATTAAGTAAAGTCACAGGAAAATATTAGATGCCCTGACCAATGCTTGGAGTCATTTAAGGTTGTACAACAAAATTATCAGTCATGAAATGGGGAATTTTTATAAGCTGTACGCTTTGAATGTGAAAAGATAAATCTATTACTGCTATGGGTCTTTAAGGATCAAATCAATTCAGGGAAACACTGAATACATCCAGAGCACGTGGAGATGGATAAAGGGAGATGAGGGGGTCGCACTTATGAATAGGGCATGCGGGAAAAACTGGAGAACAGGCTATCCTGGTACTCACCACCCTTCAACCAGATACAAACTCTGCTAAGGTGTCATTCTGACATGAAAATTAGGAATCTTCTAACTTGAGATGAAAGGGAAACCTTTGTGTTCATTCACCCCAGGCATGAGACATATATGAAAAGTTACCCTGTGTCACCTTGTTGCCTATGACAGAAATATTAGCTGCATCTTTAATTAATAGCAAAGATTTTCATCAAGCAAAGGCATACTGTGCCAAACTGGCAGGTATAGATTAAAGGAAAAAATGAGTCTAGAAGTCTTTTTTAGAAGGAAACTGTTATCTGAGTTTTTTAACGCCATCTGAGCAGAGAAAAACACATAAAAGTGGGGTGCAGAGGGTCACATATAAAACAGACTGGTTGAAGGTTAAGCTAAAGATGAACCAATAAGAAATACTTACAATGAAGATCTTTCTGGTTCTCTCTCTCTCTTTCTCTCTCTCCCCTGCCCCTTCCCACCCCTCCCTGCCTGTCTCACCATGGGTTTGCATAAGCACAGACATGTCCATCTATTTGATTCACAGAGTAGTGGGAAGAGATAGTCTGTCTTTTCTGTTTCAACCCCAACTACTTTGGTTTTTTTTATTGTTTTTATTCCTTAGATATGACTATGATTGACATGCACATTTCTTAAATATATTCTGGGGGTTAAAAAGACATCACTGCCAGAGCTACAAATTAGACTACCCAAGGCCATCTCCCCTCCACCCACTATATAAAGAAAGGAACAAGAAACATGGGCACAGAGTCACTGACGTGAATCCGGAAGTGTCAAATTTTTAAAAAACGGAATTTAACATGTGTTGGAAATAACAGAATATTAAATCAACCTTAATAGCATGGATTACAAAATTATAAGTATATACACAGTAAGTTCTAGAGAGAACTATAATTTACATTTTATTATACAATACGTATTTCAAAATTGCTGGGCTGAAACTAAATTACCTCTTCAATAGGTTAAGTGGTTGTTTTTAGTTTGGGGTGAAATTTTGTTACAAGGCTAAGTACGAAATCTGTTTCAATAAATTTGCTTTAATTGCCTGTGTCTCCTAATCAAGAAGGAATATAAAGAATTCGGGTTACAAATTAAGACTAAGAAAATGTTACCAAATATTACAAGTTTAGTAAAAGTCTTAAATATCGGAAATGTGAGGTGTTCTCAGAAGACTCAGTTCTTTATCTGGGCAAAAAATCTAAGATCAGAACATTAGCCTTCCCCAACCCACAACACACAAAGGGTATAAAATCAGGGCTAAGGCATCAAGACTCTACCTTGTGCTCATTCTCAGAGGGAGGAAGCATGTACAGAAATTAAGCGCACAGGCCAGGCGCAGTGGCTCATGCCCGTAATCCCAACACTATGGGAAACTGAGGTGGGCAGATCACAGGTCAAGAGATCAAGACTATCCTGGCCAACACGGTGAAACCCTGTCTCTACTAAAAACACAAAAATTAGCCGGGCGTTGTGGTAGGCGCCTGTAGTCCCAGCCACTTGGTAGGCTGAGGCAGAAGAGTCGCTTGAGCTTGAACCCAGGAGGCGGAGGTTGCAGTGAGTCAAGATCATGCCAGTGCACTCCAGCCTGGTGACACAGAGAGACTCCGTCTCAAAAAAAAAAAAAATTAAGAGCATGGTCTTTGAGGCAGGCAAACTGAGTTGCAAGTTTGAACTCAGACTACTTAGTTTTAGTTTGGGGTGAAATGAGTTGGAGTGGAATGAGCTAGTCCTTCCTGACATCCTTTGGACCATGTTTATTAGCAGGTGAGGGCACTATTGTACAAGATCACTGATGGGGAATGCCATGTCCCCTGCTCAGTCTGCCATAGCAATTCCCAAGTGAAACACCCGCTTCTCAGCATCTGTACTAAGCTCCCCCATTTCCTGCCTTCTCTGCACCTAAAGATGCCCAAACTGTTTCTTTCTCTCTCTTCCTTCTTCCCCCGATCTTTCTCCACTCGCCCTGATACTACCTCTCTCCCCCACCCACTGAAGTTGCCTGGAAGGATGAGGTAGGGCTGTGCTCTTTGCTTACCCCAGAAATTGAGGGGATAGTCTTGATTGCTCCTGCTTCTTATCCTCTTTCACAATCAACACCAAGCTTGCTTATTCTGTTTTCAAACTAAAGCTTGACTACAGTCACTTCTCTCAATCCCCAGTCATCACCCAAGTCCACCATCTTCTCCCACTTGGCTAGGCTGTGAGGTCAAGCTGTCTGGTCAAACACCCATCTACAAGTGGCTGGGAAGGTGTTTTTCAGATGTGATTAACATTTAAATTAGTAGATTTTCAGGTAAGCAGATTGCCCTCCATAGCTGGGCTTCATGCAATTGTTTGAAGGCCTGAAGAGAAAAGACCTAGGTCCCCTGAAGAGGAGGGAATTCTGTCTCCAGATTGCTGTTGGACTCAAGACTGTCTCATCAACCCCTGTTGGAATTTCCAGCCCAATTGCCCTGCAGACTTGCCAGTCCCCACAATTATGAAGCTAAATCCTTAATGTGCGCTCGCTCTCTCTCTCTCTCTCTCTCTCTCCGCCGCCCCCCAAGCCCTTGATATCATGGTTTCCCTACTACAGTTCTCCTGTCTAGTCTCCACAAGGTAGCCAGAATGTTTGTTTTTAAAGCATAAATTATATCATGTCATTTTCCAGTGTAAAACATGTCCATTACTTTCCACCACATTTAGAATAAAATCCAAAATCTTTAAAACGTTCTTCAAATCTTGACATGATCTGATCTCTGTCCCCACTCTAGAGCCTCCTCTCCGTCCATCCTCTGGCTACTTGGCGCACCCTGATGGGCTTCTTCTGTGTTTCTCCAGTGCCAAGCTCCTTCTCACCTCAGAAGCTCTTCCCTCTGCCTGGGGTCACCTTGCTAACCCTCTCACAGGGCCTCCTCCTAATCATCCCTGTCACTTCCTCAAAGAGGCTCTCTCCCTAACCCCTACTAATAATACTAACTAAAGAGTAACACTGTGCTGGGCTCTGTTCTAATCGTTTTGCATATGTTAATTCACTTAGTCCTCACAACAACTTTATAGAGTAGGTATTATCATCCTCATTTTACAGATGAGGGAAGGGAGGCACAGAAAGCTTAATGCACCTAAGATGACACAGCTAAGAAGTGGCAAAGGCAGGATTTGAATCCAGGCCTTCTGGGTCTAGAGCCTGTGAATTTAACCCTTGAGTTAATCTGCCCCTAGGAGGCAAAATTGAATGGATCCCTCAGTGACTCTCTTAGCATCTTCTTATTTTCCTTCACAGTACTTATTGAAATTCACATTTTACATATAAATACACCCACAAATACACACACACATACACATAGAAATATACATATAACATGCACACACATATACTTGTTTATTTGCTAGCTCCCACCACTATCCCAGCAAGTAACATTAGGACAAGGACACTACCTTGTTTTACTCACCTGTGCATCTAGTTCACTGTTTGGTACATTAACAGTATTCAATACGTATTAATATTTATAGTTGTAGCCCTTGTCCTTCTTTTCCCTAGCTCATCATTTTATAATTTGCAAATTCTCAAAACTCATCTTCATTGCACCAAAATCAGATAGGAATAAAAATGGCAGTCTGTAATAAAAAAGAAAAGAGAGAAGAATCAAATGAAACCAATAAAAAATGAGAAAGAGGATATCACACTGATCCCACAGAAATACAAACTACCACCAAAGAATACTATAAACTCCTCAATGCCAAAAAACTAGAAAATCTGGAAGAAATGGATAAATTCCTGGACAATACACACTCCCAAGACTAAACCAGGAAGAAGTTGAATCCACAAATAGACCAATAACAAGTTCTGAAATTGAGGGAGTAATTAACAGCCTACCAACCAAAAACGACCAGGACCAGATGGATTCACACCAGAATTCTACCAGAAGTACAAGAGGAGCTGCTGCCATTCCTTCTGAAACTATCCCAAACAATAGAAGAAGAGGGACTCCTCTCTAACTCTTTTTATGAGGCCAGCATCATCCTGATACCAAAACCTGGCAGAGACACAACAGAAAAAAATGTTTCAGGCCAATATCCCTGATGAACACTGACGCAAATATTTTCCATAATACTGGCAAACCAAATCCAGCAGCACATCAAAAAGCTTATTCACCATGATCAAGTTGGCTTCATCCCTGGGATGCAAGGCTGGTTCAACACACGCAAATCTATCAGTGTAATCCATCACATAAAAAGAACCATTCTCAGCAAACAGACACAAGAACAGAAAATCAAACACCGCATGTTCTCACTCATAGGCGGGTGTTGAACAATGAGAACACATGGACACAGGGAGGGGAACATCACACACTGAGGACTATTGGGGCAAAATAGGGGAGGGACAGCAGTGGGTGGGGAGTTGGGGAGAGATACCATGGGGAGAAATGCCAGATATAGGTGAAGGGGAGGAAGGCAGCAAATCACGCTGCCATGTGTGTACCTATGCAACAATCTTGCAAGTTCTTCACATGTACCCCAAAACCTAAAATGCAATAAAGAAAAAAGAAAAAAAAAAGAGGGATCAGATCCAAGATGGCCGTTTAGGAACAGCTCAGGATTGCAGCTCCCAGTGAAAGCGCAGAGGGTGAGTGGACGCCGCGTTTTTATTGCCCACAGACTAGGAAATTCCCGGGCAGAGGTGCTCCACGCTCGCCA